>NC_029792.2:3339230-3356704 GCF_000816755.2 Arachis ipaensis
TTTAGTGGCAAAAAATATGTTATATAAAAAAGATTTAAATTCAAATTGCATTTTCATCAATTTTAGAATTTTTTCTTGAACAATTTGGTTGGACCAAATTTTCACTAATTTTTACTAATTTATTCGGTTATTATTGATTCTTAATATTAAATAATCTTTAAACTGGACCAAACTAATTAAAAATTCAATTTACTAATTTTCTGATCGAACTGCTCGCTCGTATCTGAGTTTTACAATTATGCAGGAAAGATGGTTATGAGTTATGACTTATGAGTGTTAGGATTGTTGTGATAAAGATGGATGACCATGTATAGCTTAAGTGGATATCATTCTCAAGACGGAATGAATCTCTTTACAAGACAAAAAGTAATAAATGAAGGTTAAAAGTGGAATCACTTTACATGTATAAATAGCAAGTGTCGTCAGATGCATTTTGCACACAACAATTAATACAATATTTTCTCTCTTTCTTTATACTCTTTCTTTACATTGGATACTACTTATATTAAGTAATATATATATAAATTACTTCTATTATATCAAAATAATTATATTGGTGAACATTAATACTAGAGTTTTATATTTATATTTTCCTATCTTATATTTACATCTTCCTTATTTATTTAGTTGTTTTACAGGAGATCTCGATAAATTATGTCTTTACAGGAGAGAAATGGGACCGAAATAAGACAATTGTCATAAAATATTTGCATATAATGTGGCATTAAATATCATGCATGAAAGTAAGGATCTTGAGCCAAAATTAGTCGAAGAATGTCGACAAAGAAATGATTGGCCAAAATGGGAAGAAGCCATGAAAGCTGAATTAGACTCACTTGCAAAACGTGAAGTCTTTGGACCTGTAGTCCGTACACCAAAAGATGTAAAACCTGTTGGATACCGAAGGGTATTTGTGAGAAAATGAAATGAGAAAAATGAAGTTATGCGCTATAAAGCCCGACTTGTGGCACAAGGTTTTTTACAAAGGCCCGGTATAGATTATGAAGAAACGTATTCCCCTGTAGTGGATGCGATAACATTGCATTATTTGGTCAGTTTATCTGCATATCATAAACTGCATATGCATTTAATGGATGTGGTAACAGCCTATTTATACGGCTCATTAGATCGGGATATCTATATGAAAGTCCCTGAAGGACTAAAGATATCTAAACCATCCAATGAATATTCGCAAGGGTTATACTCAATTAAATTGCAAAGATCTTTATACGGTCTAAAGCAATCTGGACGAATGTGGTATAATCGTCTTACTGAGTATCTGGCCAAAAACGGATTCAAGAATGATGATATCTGTCCATGTGTCTTCATAAAGAAATCTGCATCTGGGTTCATTATAATTGCTATGTACGTTGATGATTTAAATATCATTAGGACTCCTGAAAAGATTCCAACAATTATAAAAACTCTAAAAGAAGAGTTTGAGATGAAAGATCTTGGAAGGACTAAATTTTGTCTCGGCCTGCAGATCGAGCATATAAAAAATGGGATCTTTATTCATCAAATAACATACACAGAAAAGATCTTGAAAAGATTTTATATGGATAAGTCACATCCCTTGAGTACCCCAATGATCGTAAGATCTTTGGATGTGGAGAAAGATCAATTCTGTCTTAAAGAAGAAAATGAAGATATCCTTGGTCCAGAAGTACCATATCTTAGTGCCATTAGAGCGCTAATGTATCTTGCTAATAATACACGACCCGATATATCATTTGCTGTAAACTTACTAGCAAGGTATAGTTCCTCTCCAACCAGAAGACATTGGAGTGGAATCAAGCAAATCTTTCGATATCTTCATGGAACGGTTGATATTGGATTGTTTTATCCCTATGGATCCAAGTCACAACTAGTTGGTTATGCAGATGCTGGCTACTTGTCTGATCCACATAAAGGGAGATCTCAAACAGGATACTTGTTCATATATGGTAGTACAGCTATATCATGAAGGTCCACGAAACAGACGATAGCAGCAACCTCCTTTAATCATGTTGAAATACTGGCGATTCATGAAGCTAGTCACAAGTGTTTTTGACTCAGGAGTTTGATCCAATATATTCTGTCATCATGTGGACTGATTGATGACCATAAGATAGCTCCAACTGTCTTATTTGAAGATAATACAGCATGCATTGCTCAACTTAAAGGCGGATACATCAAAGGTGATAGAACAAAGCATATTTCTCCCAAAATTTTCTTCACTCATGATCTTTAAAATCAAGGGACAATTGATATCCAATAGATCCGCTCAAGTGATAATCTGACAGATTTATTTACAAAGTCACTTCCAAAATCCTCCTTTGAAAGATTGGTACATGAGATTGGGATACGCCGATTTCGAGACATTAAATGATGTTGGCAAGAGGGGGAGGCTGTACTCTTTTTTCCTTGGTCAGATTTTTTTTCTCAATGGGTTTTTCTTGACAAGATTTTTAATGAGTCAGTCCCCATCACTAAAGGATATTGTACTCTTTTTCCTTCACTAAGGTTTTTTCCTATTGGGTTTTTTTTTAGTAAAGTTTTAACGAGGCAATAATCTTAAATGGTCATCCAAGGGGGAGTGTTGTGATAAAGATGGATGACCACGCATAGCTTAGGTGGATATCATTCTCAAGACTGAATGAATCTATTTAAAAGACAAAAAGTAATAAATGAAAGTTGAAAGTGGAATCACTTTACATGTATAAATAGCAAGCATCGTCAAATGCATTTTACACACAACAATTAATACAATATTTTCTCTCTTTTTTTATACTCTTTCTTTACATTGGATACTACTTATATTAAGTAATATATATATATATATATATATAAAAGTTAGGGTAAAAAACCGTAATAAGCCAAGGGTAGTTTCGCGTTACGTAAATAAGCCAAAATCAAAATCGTTTCAGCAATGAACCAAGGACTATTTTTATGTAATTCGAACCAGCCTGGTTCAAACTACATTCCTAAGTAAATCGAACCAACATTGTTCGAATTAAGAGAAGAAAAAGTTGAAGGTAAATCGAACCAAGGTGGTTCGAACTCAAGCTCCACATAATTCAAACCAGGCTAGTTCGAATTATGCCTATTGTAACAAACCATGTAATTCGAACCAAGCTGGTTCGAATTACACTTCTCGTGGCTCCTTCATAATTCGAACCGAGCTGGTTCGAATTACAAGTGATTCGGCTATATAAGGAGTTCGAATCAGCCTCATTCGAACTATTCTTCTCTTCCCCTACCCCACCAAATCCCAGAGAAAACGACCCAGATTCTGTACGAAGAAGACCTGAACGGAATACTCTGCTGATGGGGGACGATCTGGCACGGTTATATCGCTTGGACGGAGTTGCTCATATAGCCGGGGTCATCAACGAGGAGGTTAGTACAGAAAAATCTTCGTGGTAGCGGTATATGTGACTTAGTGGTTTTGCATGCGGGTTAGATGGTGGTTTAGTTGGTGGTTTATGTAGGTGGTTTATGTTAGTGATTTATGTTAGTGGTTTATGTTAGTGGTTTATGTTGGTGGTTTATGTTAGTGGTTTATGTTAGTGGTTTATGTTGGTGGTTTATTTTGGTGGTTTATGTTAGTGGTTTGTTTTAGTTGTTTTATGTTAGCTCTTTTAAGTTAGTGGTTTATGTTGGTTTCTTATGTTGGTGGTTTATGTTAGTTGTTTTATGTAAGTGGTTTCTGTTAGTTGTTTTATGTTAGTGGTTTGTGTTAGTTGTTTTATGCTAGCTGTTTTATGTTAACGGTTTTAGTTAAGCTGTTTTATGTTAGTGGTTCTACTTAAGTTGTTTTATGTTACCGGTTTAGTTGTGCGGTCTATGAGTTTGTTTTGCATGTGGTTCTTGTTCATGTATTTTTATGCGGTTTTATTTAGTATAATGTTTTGTTCATGATTTATCGTGTTGGTTATGCGGTTTCATGTGCAGCCTCAGCGATGCATCAGGAGCATGCGGCGGCAGCAAGGTATGCGACTGGATGACAGATACATTCCGTACTTGCAGATGGCCGGTCTATACCATCTTGCAAGGCTGAACGATAGATGGTTCCAGTTAGACGAGGCCCTTGTCAGTGCATTCATCGAGCGATGGCATCCAGAAACGCACACGTTTCATATGCCGTTCGGAGAGTGCACGATCACACTCCAGAACGTGGCATACCAGTTGGGTTTGCCAGTGGATGGGCGTTACGTGAGCGACTGCCTATCAGAGTTCCATATATACATCCAGGGTGGGCGTCCAGCATGGGAGTGGTTCCAGGAGATGCTTGGAGTGATACCTCCTCCTAGCCAGGTTCAGAAGTACGCAGTGAACTGCAGCTAGTTTCAGGAGACTTTTGGTGAGTGCCCTGAGGGAGCCGATGACGAGACTGTGCGCCGATATGCACGTGCGTACATCATGATGTTGTTGGGCACGCAGCTGTTTGCGGACAAGTCCGGCAACCGCATTCACATCAGATGGCTTCCGTACGTAGCTAGGCTGGAGGAGATGGGTACCTACAGCTGGGGTTCTGCAGCACTGGCATGGTTGTACCGGTGCATGTGCCGAGTGGCGAACAGACATGTCGTCAAACTAGCAGGCCCACTTCAGCTACTTCAGTCATGGATCTTCTGGCGATTTCCTCGGTTTAGGCCTGCACGGTGTCACGTGCTGTCGAAGGTGGGAGAGAAAGAATGACCAAGACTCTGCATTCTCACCCTCTACTAGTGCGAATGCAACAGGTAGAATGTTGGAGTTCCCGTCCTGTGCAATCGCGATGAGCAAAGTACCCCCATACTTCCCATACAGATGGGTGCCGTCAATACTAACTAGGGACTTGCAATGGTGAAATGCCTCGATGAGCGGTGGAAACGTCCAGAAAAGTCTGTGGAAAAAAGCTTGAGACTCGTCTACTTGTCCACTAACTCGAACGGGGCTCGTCCGTAGTATTGCAACAGTACCGGGCATCGTCAACTGGACTCCCAACACCCACCTGGGGAGCTCGTTGTATGACTCATCCCAGTCACCGTATATGAGGGCAATAGCCTTCTGCTTCGCCATCCAGACCCTCCTATAAGTCGGCCTAAACCCGAAGTGTGCTGCCGTGGCATTTAGGAGCACCTTGATGCTGACTGATGCATCAGCCCTAACCATTGGCATAATGAACAACGAAATCACATGATAATCCAAGCTCCTGTGGTCACTTGAGATGGAGGTCGCAAGACAAGTGTGAGGTCCATTGTACCGTTTGACCTCCCAAATGCCCTTGCACTGCCGCAGACTCAGTCGAATCAACCATGTGCACCCATTCCCAAACTCAGAACACTTGCCCACATAACGGCGATGATCAGACTCCACTACCTTGTACTGTACCCCTCGCCGGATGCTGTAAGTCTTCACACTTAACAGGGCCTCATCTTTATCCTGAAATTGCTGACCAACCTGGAACTCTGTCAGACCAGCAGTCCCTTCCGCATCTCTAGCTCCGAATCCAACAGAGTGTCCTGAAACACCCTCCTGCCTCATGGCATCCAGGTCCAAAGAGGAAAAATGTGGTGGATACTCCTGTGTGCCAGAACTAGAACCACTGAACGCCAATGCAGGCTCAGTCGCTCCAACCTCGTCGCCGCTGTCATCCTCAATCATATCCGGCTCGACGTCGTCCTCCTCTACATCACCCAACAATCCGTCTCCGACGCCAACCGGTGGAACGCCCTGTAAAGCGTTCGGCAGAATATCAACTGATCCTACCACGTCGCCTACTCCGTCATTGAGATCAACAGCAAAAGACGGGGAGGCGACAGGTTGGACCGCTGGCTCGTACACAGGGACGGACGAAGAAGCAACGGCAAGCCTGGAACTGGAACCGGCTGCCGCGGTTACAGTGGTGGTATTCCGGTTCGAACCCCCTGAGCTGGATACCACATCAACCAGCTTTGCCAACAACTCTGGTGTCCTCACCTCGGGAAACTGCCTCCGATATAGAAACATGACTTGCAGGTCCTCATCACTACCAATCGTGAAACAATCATACTTCACGGTATCCTGCAAGACCGTGATTGGAATGCGATAGAAAAACTTCTTAACCCGCTTCGCACCTTCCAGACCAAGTTTCATCAGCACAGATCTAACAAGGTCATCATAGCTCGTCGTTGGGTTCACGACAATACAGAGAGGATCCTTATCTGTGAACTTCACACCGGAGCGAGTTTTCTTCTTAATGGATCCTCTGTGGTGAACCAAAACCACAAAACTCTCCTCACTAGCCATCTTACACCCTCTAATGAGAGCAACTCACGTTTACAACCATATATATACTGCTCTGTCTACCACTAAATCGAACCAGCCTGGTTCGAATTTGGGTTTGTGTAATTCGAACCAACTTGGTTCGAATTACTTGATTCAGCCTCTCTCTCTCTATAATTCGAACCAGCTAGGTTCGAATTACTAGCATTACTAAATTGAACCAACCTTGTTCGATTTATTTGAACCAGCTCCCCTTTGTAATTCGAACTGCATTGGTTCGAATTATTCATGAATAGAGTTTGAACCACTCTGGTTCGAATTATATAAATATGTGGTTTGGCTCATTACTGAAACGATTTTAGTTTTGGCTTATTTACGTAATTTTAGCCTGGCATTGGCTTATTATAGTTTTTTACCCTAAAAGTTACTTCTATTATATCAAAATAATTATATTAGTAAACATTATTCCTAGAGTTCTATATTTATATTTTTCTATCTTATATTTACATCTTCCTTATTTATTTAATTATTTTATAACAAGGATGATGAGGTTATTGGAGTAATTTTGTTGGATTAATGAATATGAACAGAATCTAGTGCACACCTGTCCTTAATAAATAATAATGCAGCGGGACTTGTCGTTTTATATTAATATAATCTAATATATTAGTCACACCATAGACCATAGTGTTGCAATAAATACGACACAGTACACCACTCTTTCTCCACAATTCTTGATCACCCGAAACATGAGGACCAGCAACCACTTGATTGGAGTACTGAACTTCTTAACGTTCCTGGTCTCAGTTCCGATCCTAGGCGGCGGAATATGGCTGAGCAGCAGGGCCAACAACACCGACTGCATGAGGTTCCTGCAGTGGCCATTGATCATCATCGGGATCACCATCATGGTGGTGTCCTTGGCGGGTTTCGCCGGCGCGTGTTACCGCAACACCTTCCTAATGAGACTCTACCTGGTGGTCATGTTCATCGTCATCGCGGTCCTCATAGGCTTCATAGTGTTTGCCTACGTAGTCACCGAAAAAGGGTCGGGCCAGGTGGTGCCGAACCGGGCCTACTTGGATTACTACCTGTCGGACTACTCGGGCTGGTTGGAGGAGCGGGTCGCCAGTGACTCATATTGGCCCAAGATAAGTTCTTGTATTAGGGATTCTAAGGTCTGTGCTAAGCTTTCTGCCGTTCCTGAAACTGCTGATATGTTCTACCAAAGAAAACTTTCTCCCATTCAGGTGCACTTTTTTATTTATTTTATATTTAACTCTTATATTCTTTTTCTTAAGTTAGTGTGTTGTATGAGTGTTTTTCAAAATAATTTGTTAATAAAAAAAGTCTAGGGTCATTAATTTTTTCAAATTCTGGCCAGCATGTAACTAACAAAGAAAAGTGAGCTATTGAATAAAATTTTACACCAATTTCATACCATTAAAATTATTATTGATAGCTATTTAATGGCTGCAAATTACAAAAGTTGCTGTCCCTAACACTCCTCTTAATATTTTATGTAACAAATAGCCTTATCTAATTTCTTATTGATTTATGGTTCCCATAAAGTTTAGGGTTGGTGATTATAAATGAAGCATGGGTGTAGGGTAGAGAAATAGAAAGAGTTACTTGTGCATGCACTTCATTGGATGGGTAGATCTGGACGGTGCTAGTGTAATAACTAATAAGATAACCCTCTGGCACGTGGGCCATGCTGGGGGCTTTGACTATTCATAAACCACCGAAAATTGTGTCACTCCACCAATCACGTGCATGCTACCCATGTTCGAATAGCAAGTACACTTTTTCCTTAAAATAATAATAATAATAATAATAATAATGAAATAAAACATTAATAAGCTCACGCATATATAGGATATTAGGATGTAGCAACATATATACAGTAAACATTATTTAATTTATAGAGATTAAAAAGCTTAAGTAAGCAGCTAAGGTTGTACCATAGATCAGTATAAAAGCAGTAGGATATCATTCATCCATGTCGTTGGTGAAGTCACGATCACATATGTTGAAATATCACCTAACAAGAATGATATCGTGACAGACAATCAGACACATAGGGTATGATAGAAAGATATTTAATTTCTTAAAGACCATGATTAATATTGCATAATGCGGGTTTATTTGGTATGAGTGTGACATGATTATTGGGGGCCTCCTAGCATGACTCACTGGCCACGTTGCTGATAACAAATGATAATACCTATTTACGTGATTGAACAAAATTTGTGGAATATCGCACTGTATTGCTTGAAAAGTAGCTATTCTATGTAGCAATATTTGAATAATTTTTTAGCTTATTGATAAAGTCATATGTAACATTACAGTTGAATTTAGCCTTTTTCTTGATACTCAATTTGTTGATGTGGTTGTAGTCTGGTTGTTGCAAGCCGCCAACAGAGTGTGGGTATGTGTACCAGAACGAGACAGTGTGGAACCAAGGCGGAGGCCTGGTTGGAACTGACCCTGATTGCAGCCGGTGGAGCAATGACCAGCAGATGCTCTGCTACTCGTGCGACTCTTGCAAGGCCGGCGTCCTCGCCAGCCTCAAGAAGAGCTGGAGGAAGGTCTCTGTCATCAACATTGTTGTCATGATCATCCTTGTCATCCTCTATGTCGTCGCTTACGCCGCCTACCGCAACAACCGCCGGATGGACAATGATGAGCCCTACGGTCAAGCAAGGATGACAAAGACACAACCTAGCGCCTTTCATCTCTAGCTCTCATAATCAATATCGTTTCTTAGTTAAACTACAAAGCATAAAGATTGTAACTTTTATCTGGTTTCATTGTGTAATTGGGTTTATTATGGATGATGTGTTAGATTTCTGCTTTGAGGGGAGTAATCATTTCATCATTTTGTAAATTACTGAGAATGAGATTATGAATTGACAGCCTTGTTTGTAGATTGAATTAGTAGAAGTACTTTAATTATTCATATAAATCCATAAAAGAGTGATATGTTTCACAGACTCCCCTCTGTACGATTGTTTTGAAAATTGAGCAAAATAACTTAAATATGAATTCTGTTTGGGTATGTTGTAATTTTTTGTGTGTACTTATGGTTGTTTTTGAGATGGGTGTCGCTTGATAGACAAAGAAAAATTTGAACAACGAACATGAGCTGATTTTTTAGCCCACTTAGGATTAAAAAATAAAAGCTATCCTAAATCTAAGTTTAAAAAATTCTTTTTAACTCTACTATTAAAAATTTTAATTATTCTATTCTTGTTTACTCTAATTACACTTTTTTCTAATCCAAATCCCGGGTACTGAATTAAAAATAAACATTCCGTTTGCATATGAAGAACAAACATCCCATTTACATTAAAAAGAAACATCTCATTTATATAAAGAACAAACACTCCATTTACATTAAGAATAAACATCTCATTTGCATGAAAAAATAACATCCACGTACATATATAAAATTTTTGCTGCATATCTTCTCACTGCACGTCCAGCATGTTGCTGTAGACGTAGCCCTTTAGATCCATACTGTGCGGTGTTGTAAGATTCATGGCGAAGATGGTGGAGGAAGAAGGGAAGAAAAAAACGAGAACCGTCATAAAATCTTGCGGTCAAAGCTGTGGGAGACGAGAACGGAATGAAAATTCTGCATTGCTTTGAACAATGCGTTAACGTCGAAGTGGTTGTCGTTGTTATCAACGGTAGTGGTGAGCAGCGAGCTGCAACAGTAAAGACGGGACTGCGGGAGTGCACGGTTGGCATGCGGATAGACAGCGCGAAAGATGACTCATGGAGCGATCGGACGTTCACAAAGATGTTTGGGGGAAGGGGTTAGCTGGAGGCTGGGTGGCGTCAGATCGGAGAAAGAGAAGTAAAGTGGCGTTTGGAGTGTCTATGCAGACCGAAAATGACAAATAAAGAAAGGAGGTTAAATTTAAATTGGGTGTGACTGTTAATTCTTATTTATTAAATTTTAAAATTTAAAATTTAAAATAGCTAATTAATGATTTAATTTATAATTTAACCAATAAATTTATAAACTAATAACTAAAAGTGATTCAATGATGGATTTAATTTTTAAAATCTTGGTTCCAACTTCCAACTCTCTCTCCCTTCTCTTTTTATTTTCATCAAAGTCTAAGGTAATTTCTTTTCTCCCTCTTCTGTTACTGTTACAATTTTTGTTTTATTTTTAATCTATATTTGCTCTTTCTTATGGTGATTTATATTTTTTTTATTAACTTGTTTTGATTATTAACTTAATAAATTCGTATTGTGGTGTTGTTCTTGACTTTATGATTGTTAAATTGTGTTGTTTTTTATATTTTAATAATTTGTTAATTTGATAAAATTATTCTTGTGTAGATTTGTTATTCTTGATTTTAATTTAATTATTATTTTTATTTTAGTTCATGTGTCTTAATTAATTATTTTTTTGTTATTTGATTTTTGAATTTGTATTTAGATAAAATTATAATATTATAATTTTATCTAAATACAAATTCAAAAATCAAATAACAAAAAAATAATTAATTAAGACACATGAACTAAAATAAAAATAATATTTTAATTATATATTACTAAATCCAATCCAATCAAAATAATCATCTGCATAAAAATTAAAATAACCATCCGCATACCTACTAAAATGATCACCCTAAATTGACCATTAAAATAGAAGAAGAAGGAGATAAATAAATAGAAAAAGCAACTATGATCATCTAATAATTTAACACATGAGTCTTATGATTTGATCTAATCATAAAACTAGAGAAACAAAAAATGAAAAAATGTAACGCGTGCGTTACATATACCATACTCACACGATTAATTTAAAAAGCGGCATCGTTGAGCTTTTGGCAGCATATGCGGAACCCATGGCAGTGTGGGAGTCTGTGGCGATGTCGGCGGCACGGTCGGCTAGGGACTGCAACGGCACAAGTGAGAGAGACGAGCAACAGACACGCGACGGGGAGGTAGGACTTGCCGTCCGCGATGATGGCTGTTGGGAGAGGGCACGAAAACAGCGGCAGAGGACGAGGCGCGTCGGCTTGACTGGCGGATGTGAAGGCGGTGTCGATGGGAGGCTGCGGTGGCGTCGGTATGACCGGTGGAGAGTGCAGCAGCGTGATGTGAGGACCAGAGAAGATTGACAAGTGCGAAGTTTAATTATTTAACTATACGATAAGTGGCATCCAAAAAAGTAAAGATAAAATAGAAACTTCAAAGCATATATATGACAAGAAGAAGAACTTGACTTTGGGCGGGTTCTCTCTGTTGGGATATGAATTCAAACATGAAAAAGGATTTTATAATTCAAACATTCCAAATCAGAGCTTACTAAAAAAAGGTTTTATAATTCAATTCTATTCTGGACTTTCTCTATCTCTCTCTTCTCTTCTTTTTGTTCTTTATCAATATGATTGATTCAAAATACAGAGATATTACCGGCAAGGAAAAAGAGGGAGCTCGTCGGTGATGAAAGCAATAACTGACAGAAAAGATAGAGAATGGCGGTAATCAATGCTGTGGTTAGGAGAGTGTCTGGCGAAAAACAAAGAAGACACGGCAGAGGTTTTGAATCTGTTTTCGACGAGTAGCAGAGATGGATAACAATAAGTTAGAGGTGACGGTGGCTGTTGATGCCGCTTTAAAGAGAAAGAACAATGGCAGGGGTTAGGGTGTTGCTGCCGTCAATCAAGAAAGAGCAGTTGACAACAAGTTCACGACACCGGTCAAGAGGATGGAGAACTCTGAGATTCATATACCATCCATATTTTTTGCAGAAGTAATTTTTCTATTTTTAAAAGTAAAATTTTATTATTTTTTTAAATAAAATTATAGAAAATGCCGTTAGGGTTCGCGCCGGAGAAAGGTGCGATGGTTTCACCAGGCGTTCCGGCATGCCAGTGGAAGATATAAATTTTGAGCTTGAAAACAATTCTAAATTTCTTTCAAATGCTACAACTGAAGTTTGTACCAATTGGCTATAGCATATGCTTAATTAATTTTATCTAGTATATACAAATTTCAACATTTAAATAACTTAGGTTGCAGGTTTAATACAGAAGAAGGCATGGTGTGTTACTATATTTATGCTCATGTTCGTTAGAAATCATTTAAACTAGTGGTTGAATAGACATTTTCCTGATCTGCATTTAAAAGTGCATCTATAAACATGTGCCCATTGAATTATTAGATTGCATAAATAATAGAGAACTTATCTAATATATTGTTTTCTTTCATTACTTAATGTCGAGTTTTAGTTTCTTATGAGTGCAGTATTAATAAATCTTTTGATTGCTGATCAGGTGGTTTGTATCTTTTTGAAACTATTACTAAATTATCCTTTATTTTGTAAATTTTTTGTCTTTTATACTCATATGTGAGGACTCAATTATATGAAAAACTAAGAAGAATAAAAAAAATTGAGATATCTACAGTACCCTATCATCTATGTAGACAATTTTTGCTTTCCAAATTCCAAGGATATCCCTCATTAGATTATTTATATTGTTTTTGTGCTTTTCAAATTCTAAGCATATCCGGTATCCCTCATTATTTACATTGTTATTGATTCACAGAACAATATTGTGCATTGGATTAGACTCACAATAGCTCAGTGGTTAGTAGAATTACTATTTTTATTGGCAAATGATATTTAAGAAAAAAAAAATCCAATTGATTTAGTGTACTCTTAATAATAAATAATTACTTAAGGTGCTAAGAAAATAGGTTCTTTCATATGTACTTATGCAGTATGCTTTTGTTTGTGTGAAGAAGAATCATTATATGAGTTCATAATGACCGTATTACTTCAAAAGAAAGTTATCCCTTTTAAATTAAAGATTTTCATTTGACTTTTTTATTACAAACAGAGGAGAAACAAATTTTGAGAACTGCAGCTTTTAGGAATCTAATTGCTTTTGCTTGACCTAGTAAACTTGAAAATAAAACATGGTGTTTTAACTATACCATATATCCTTTCTTTCTATCTTTGTTTTATAAGTTAAAAATTTTTCATTTCAAATTTTACTGCTCTTTCGTGGGATTAAGTTTTTGTTGCAAACTGCTCCATTTTGATGTAAATATGTTTTTGTGAATTTTGGATTGAGGTCATGTGTGAGTATGATATTGTTATCTTTCACTATTGTTAACCTTTGCCCAATGCTTGATTTGGCTTTTTTTTAGATTGTGCTCTCTTTTTATTACTTATTTATTTATTTGTTTTCTTTTCACTCTCAAAATCTATGTAAGATAAGAAGGCAAACTAGGATACAAAGAAAATATACATGATTTCTTACAAAAATATACCTGATTTCTTTTTACTCTAATTTAATATTTTTGCTCTAGAATATATTTGCTACTAAAATCATAATTTCTTATATGATTGTCGGCATAATTTTTTTTACATAATTTCTTACCATCAAAGAAAATATGCAGAGATAGTGATCAATAACAATGTTCTGAAAAGACTGGTCAGTTCGACCGGTGTAACCGTGAATCAGCAACAGTTACGGTCCGTTTGCCTCCTAAAACCATTTCTCTAAAAGTCAGAGGAGAACCGTCGAACCGGCCGGTTGAACCGGACAGGGAATCGACCGGTTTAAAAGAAACGGCGTCGTTGCCAAATTTGCTTACTCTTGGTTGTTGGTTCTGAAGCTCCTTCGTTTCTTTGTCCCTTTCTCCCTCCCTTTCTTTCATTCACAGAAACTCAGCCAAAAAACCCGCACTGTAAGCCTACACCACCGCCGCCATAAGGAGTGGCATACTGCCGCCGTCCGTCCGTCTATCTAGCTTCCCTCGTGCTCCAAGTCTTCAACCCCCGTTCGCTGTCACCGATCGCAGCTGCTTCCTCGAGCTCGGCGTCCGTCGTCTTTGTCTGCTCAGCCTCGCTTCCGCCGCCGTTGGTTGCCGTTAACGTTCGCGTCTTCGTTCAGCCGTCGTCTTCGTTCGCGTTCTTCGCCGTTCAAGTTTGCTCGGGGTTCACCGTTCGCGTTCACTCGCCGTTCACCGTTCGGGTTCGCGTTCGTCTGGAAGCCACGTTGCCCTGCTTCAAACTCTGCGACCAACCCGCGCGCTCCACCTAGCCGTCGAACTGCTCTCTTTTGTCGCCGCCGTGAGTTTCCTAAACCCACCACCAGACAATACACTCACACAACACCAATACTCTGCTTCAAACTCTGCAACTTCTTATTTCTATTACAATAAGTAACTATTTGATTTAGCAGTGGTTTGGATTTTTTTATAGACTGAATTAAAGTATACAATAGTTATGTTCTCTTCTCTATCACATTGATACTAAGCTTTGAATTCTCTTATTTAGTTTCAAGTTTACCGCACTCAACATGTTTGATGAAATGCTTTAACCATATTTCGTGTTGGTTTATATCATTTCTAGCTTTTAGAAACTTAGTAAGTTGATTGCATGTGAAATTAGAATAATTGGATCTTAGTAATTAGGAAATTTTAGCTGCACAAATAGCATCTTTGTAGAAAACATATTAGCATGATGATTCCACTTGCATTAGTGTTCTTCTGGTAAATTTTAACTGGTAGTGTGAACTTGTTAATTTGCTAATTGTTCTTGTGTTGTTGTTCTGTTGTTCTTCTGTTATTTTTATTTTATTTTTTTGTTGTTGTGATTTTCTGTTCTTGAACTTGTTAAGTTGATAATTTGCTAAATTGTTGTTGTGTATTTATTGTTGTCTTTGAGATTCTTGCTGGATATTGGTGATCATTGATTTATTATATGCTTCATGTTTTCATTGTTTTGTTGATTGTTTGTTTTGTTTCAGAAATTAATTTTTTGTGATCAATGCTCAAACTCTGATTGTTGTTCTGTTGTTCTTCTGTTTTTGTTTTGTTTCATAAATCAATATTTTGTGATCAATGCTCAAACTCTGAATGTTGTTCTGCTGTTCTTGTTGTTTCAGAAATCAATTTTTTGTGATTAATGCTCATACTCTGAATGTTGTTCTGTTTTGTTTTAAGGCTGTGTTTAGAAGAGGTGATTAATTTCTGAGTGTTGTTTTGTTTTTGTTTTAAAGCTGTGTGTTGTGTTCAATTTTCATTTTGTAGGAAATTCTTTGAGGTATATAAGAATTAAGAAGGAAGACTATTTTAATGGTATTATTCTGTTGATTCTGGTATGCTACAAGCTTGAACATAGAATTGAAGAGAAAAACCCTTTATTATTTTATCATTGGCCTATTTTTGGCATTGCATATCATTGTAGTTTGTTTATTCATTGAACTAGTTGTTTATGATCTCCTTTTGAAGTAAAAAAATGCAGTAGAAGAGTGTTTAGAACTAGTTGCTTTATTCATTGAATTTTTATAGAATCAGGTGTTTATTATAAAACGGTTTTTCCGGTTGAACCGGTTGAACCAATAAACTAATAAACCAATAACTAGAACGGTTTGATGATCGGTCCGGTTTTCTAAACCTTGGTCAATAATGAATTGCTTTATATTATGGCAGTTTCAAAGACATCATAGCCAGGCACAATTTGCGGAAGCATTGTATGGTGATCTGGCATAGTATAAGATTTTAATCATTAAATGGATTAATGCTGATAGATTTTAATCATTAAATGGATTAATGCTGATAGATTTTAATCATTAAATGGATTAATGCTGATTTTAGAGGGTTATTTGATACAGTACATACAAAATTCTCTTTGTTGATTTTCAATTCTTTTGCATTTCATTTTTCTAAGTTGTCCATCATTTTAAATTACAATGACGGTGGTGATAGAAAAGTTGGTTTAATTTGTCTCAAGATATATGCATAGATGATGTCAAAATGTGATCATAATTGTCCATTTTATTGTGTTCAAGTTAGTACTTTGTTGTGGTTATATATGAAAATGGCAACTGCAAATAAAATAGAAGCTTTGTAACTAACAAGTAATGGCTAGATGCATGTTTGAGGTTAAATAGAAGCAGCTTGATTTATTCCATTTTTGCATAATTATCATTGTAAGTAGAGCATTTTAATAGGCAACAATATTGGTATTCTTAAGGTCCTTTATTGAATTTAATTTAATAAGCATTTTTAAATGAGTATATTGTAAGTAAAGCGTTCTATGCTGTTCTGATAAATGATATTGCTGCAATGTAGTTTAATTAAGTTCTATGCTTAGTTCTATCTTTGCATGTGTGTAATTCTAAAATTAAAATTGATAAAGTTTGACGAAAGAAAACACATTGTTGTTGCTCAATCTGAAACGTGATCTAATGGCTTTCTTTTTCATATTTATAAATGCATCAGTTTTCTTTTGTGAAGCTACCTTTGTCACTATGATGCAAAATTTTTAAGTGAACATAATACTTTTTCTTTTGGACAGTAATCTGTTCACAAACTCCAGTTGGTTTGCATTCCAAGAAGATAGAATTGACCAGATTGGAACAAACAATATAGTTAGCATGAACAGATTTTTGTCTAAATCCTAAATTGAATTTCAGCCAGGGAGAGAAAAACTATCTGCCTGTAAGGATCTTGGAGCTGATGTTGTCATCAATTATACGATAGAGACTCCATTGCATGAGTGAAGGAAGAAACAGGAGAGAAAGGTATATCATTCTCTACTTTTGTAATTGATTTGTGCAATAGCTGAAGCTTCTATATCAGTTGCTACTGCTTGTATTGCTGTAGGTTTTGATGTCATATAGATCAAATTGTGGGATTATACCTTCAGCAAAACCTGGACAGTTTAAACTTTGATGGAAGGCTTTTGCTCATTAGCATAATGGGTGGAGGCTATAGAAGTAAATATTAACAGTATGCTCAATAGACACCTCACAACTCAGGGTATGGCAAATATTTTCATTGATTTATTGACATTATATTAGGGAAGAGAATTTTTTAGTGTTCTCTTTTAAATGTTTGATTAGTTTAAAATCAGTTTCATTTTTATAAACTTCAATGAATCTTATAATGTATTTCATCTGTGTTGCCTATGCATAGATTTTGAATTTCTACTGTACTTGGTAGTTGTTTTGTTTCAATTAAGAAAATAGTTGCATTTATTTTATTTTTTCAATTTATTTTGATATTGTATCTTGAAAGTTGAAACTAGGAAAGTTCAGGTGCCTGTGAATATGATTTGATGATTTTCTGTATAATAGTTGTAAAAATTTAATGATTAGAGTAAAATGATACATAAAATGGCTAATATGATATTTTTTTTTGTTATAAAAGCTTTAAATTTAAGTATATCATTAGTCTCTTATGTAATTTTGAGT
>NC_029792.2:3356729-3367800 GCF_000816755.2 Arachis ipaensis
AAATTTGAGGATTTGTATATAATAATTCGTATAAATATTTTATATCTGATAATATCATAATACATAAAATTATATAACACACAGTAAAATTTTTTTCAATTATAAAAATCATCTTTTTATCTTTTTATTAATATAATTAATTTAATGTTGTGTTTTTGTTTATACTAAGCATATGGTTTGTAAAAACTGTAGATATATTTTTATGTTAACAATAATTAATTAATATATAAATTTAAAAAATTAATTGTTTTTATTATTTAGGCATATATTAACAATTCTTTTATGGTTACAGTTTTGTCATAAATAATTTTTTTCTACATGTGTCAATCTTATTTTTTTTAATTAGTGAATTATCAATTATGTAAAGAAAATCTATAAATAATAATTATTTAAGCATTTATATAAAATAGAAAGTAACATCATACAAGAGAAGGTGGCTTTAAAATTTATTTTATTTTTTTACAAACTTAATAATAGATGGTACTATTAGCTATCCTCAATTATTCAAGTTATACTTATAATTATAATATAATTTTTATATTAATGGACAGGTACCAAGTACCCACAAATTTGTAGCTAGCTGTTCCAGAATCAATTCTTGACGGCGACGGAGCACCATCAAAGAGACAAAGACAGAACCCACTAAAAAGAAGAAAGAAAGAAAAAAAAAAGTTGGCATCATCATTTCAATTTGAGCACTCCACACACTTCAGTTCACTCTCTCCAAAACCCTAAACCCTCTTTCTCTCTCCGCTCCTTCCTCCGTCGGAACCGTAATGGGAATGGGACACTGTATTACCCACCTCGACAAACTCCCTCTCACCTGCCTCTCCCATTCCCCTTCCTTCTCCTCCTCCACTTCTTCTCACTTTAAACTTTTTGCACCGAAAACAACCTTCCGAACCCGCTTCTCCCCCCTTCCTACAACCTATGGTAAAAGGAACTCCATTTTCTGTTCTAACGAACACCGCCATGTGTCCTCTACTGCCGCCGCAGCAGCTGTTGCTGCTCCCGTTCCCGCTGCTGACACCGCGACAAAGGTTGGAAAACGGACAGACATAAAGAAGATCCTGATCCTTGGAGCTGGACCAATCGTGATTGGTCAAGCGTGTGAGTTCGATTACAGTGGAACGCAAGCATGCAAGGCTCTCAAAGAAGAAGGGTATGAAGTTATTCTAATAAACTCGAACCCTGCTACTATAATGACTGATCCTGATATGGCTGATAGGACCTATGTTACCCCTATGACCCCTGAATTGGTTGAGCAGGTTCTCGAAGCTGAGCGCCCCGACGCTCTGCTTCCCACCATGGGTGGCCAAACCGCCCTCAACCTCGCTGTGGCGCTCTCTGAGAGCGGCGCCTTGGAGAAATACGGTGTGGAATTGATTGGGGCAAAGCTGGAGGCTATTAAGAAGGCTGAGGATAGGGATTTGTTTAAGCAGGCTATGAAGAACATAGGGATTAAGACCCCGCCTTCCGGGATAGGAACCACAATTAGGGAGTGTATGGAAATTGCCAATGAGATTGGCGAGTTTCCGTTGATCATTAGGCCTGCTTTTACGTTAGGTGGAACGGGTGGTGGGATTGCATACAATAGGGAAGAGTTTGAGGAGATTTGCAAGGCTGGGATTGCTGCTAGTTTGACTAGTCAGGTTTTGATTGAGAAGTCCTTGTTGGGGTGGAAGGAGTATGAGCTTGAGGTTATGAGGGACTTGGCTGACAATGTGGTTATTATATGTTCCATTGAGAATATTGATCCCATGGGAGTTCATACCGGTGACTCAATCACTGTTGCACCTGCACAGACCCTTACTGATAAGGAGTATCAGCGCCTTCGAGATTACTCCATTGCTATAATTAGAGAGATTGGGGTGGAATGTGGGGGATCCAATGTGCAGTTTGCTGTCAACCCTGTGAATGGTGAGGTGATGGTGATCGAGATGAATCCGAGAGTCTCAAGGTCCTCGGCCTTGGCGTCAAAGGCTACCGGATTTCCGATAGCAAAAATGGCAGCAAAGTTGTCTGTAGGCTATTCACTGGATCAAATCCCAAATGATATAACAAAAAAGACACCGGCTAGTTTTGAGCCCTCCATAGATTATGTGGTTACAAAGGTTAGTGACTTGTTGATAATTTCATCATGCATTTTCACTTTTGAATGTAGTTTGGTTGTTGAACATTTACAGCAGAACTAATGTAAATTCTATTTATGTCGAGGGCTTCTATTTTATTAGTTTCTTCGGCAGCATTATTGCATCCTTTATATGCTTGTAGAAAAAGTCTCGGTTGTTGATATAGTGTATTTTAAGTTCTGAATCTTCCTGCCTTGTAGTTTATCTTGAAGTTTTGTTTGCATCAGCCAGTCACAGAGCTGTAATCTGATAAACCAACATTTATGCTAGGGTATCAAATTTCAGTATTATCTTGATGAATCATTGATAATATCTGTTTTGTTGTATGTTCGATAATTTTTATTCAAACTTGTTTCTTAATCTCATATGTACTTTTCTGCCACGGTTATTTATATTTCAGATTCCTCGGTTTGCTTTCGAAAAGTTCCCTGGTTCAAAGCCAATATTGACAACGCAGATGAAGTCTGTTGGTGAGGCAATGGCTGTAGGTAGAACCTTCCAAGAGTCCTTTCAAAAAGCTGTCCGCTCACTGGAACACGGATACCCTGGATGGGGTTGTTCAAAAGTGAAAGAGTTGGACTATGACTGGGAACGATTGAAGTATAGTCTTCGAGTTCCTAACCCTGAACGCATCCATGCCATATATGCTGCAATGAAAAAAGGCATGAGCATTGATGAAATTTTCGAGCTGAGTTATATTGACAAATGGTTTCTCGCTCAGCTCAAGGAGCTAGTTGATGTGGAAAGTTTCTTGATGTCCCACAATTTGTCTGATTTGACAAATGTTGATTTCTACGAGGTTAAGAAAAGAGGGTTTAGTGATAAACAGATAGCATTTGCAACTAAATCTGCTGAGAAGGAAGTTCGGTTCAGGCGACTGTCTCTGGGTGTTACTCCAGCATATAAGCGAGTTGATACTTGTGCTGCAGAATTTGAAGCTAATACTCCTTATATGTATTCCTCTTATGATTTTGAGTGTGAATCAGCTCCCACTAAAAGAAAGAAGGTTTTAATTTTGGGTGGTGGACCAAATAGAATTGGCCAAGGGATTGAGTTCGACTATTGCTGTTGTCATGCATCCTTTTCTCTTCAGGTGTGTTTTCTTCTATTTTATGTTGATTAAATTCCACAGATCTGAATATTCCTGCTTTATTGGTTGCAAATTTGCGTCTCTGAAACCAATTAAAAAGAGAATACATAACTCTTCTTTATGTCTTTGCTTGCTTCATTTTTTTCTCTCTGAAAGTGAAACTGTTAACTTGAAAGTTTTTATTAAGGGACGAAATTCGTCAATATTCTGAAATCTGTTGGTAAAAATAAAAATTCCGTCAATCAATCTTTTTGTAGTGAACTGTCTTTTTTTTTTTGTTGTGACTTATTTTTATTTCCCAAGTATATTTTTGTTAGATAACAAAAGGCTTAAAACCTAGATTATAAACTCTACATCACATTGAGCACGTACTACATTTTTTATTTTTTAAAAATATTTCATTAATAAAAAATAATTTATGTATAAAAAATTACATAAAAGATATTAAATAAATACCCTAAATGTAAATAAAAAAGAAGAAAAAAAGAAAAATTGTATGACCTAATTAGTAACGATATGAAAACATTAATTATTTATGAAAACACTTTCAATATCATGATGACAACTGTCTATTGGCTTGGTATGTGTCCTGGCTTTCGGTTTGGCATATGCTTTTAAAAGGATTAATCTTCCTGTTCTCTGTCTCTCTCTATATTTGCAGGATGCAGGATATGAGACAATCATGGTGAATTCAAATCCTGAGACAGTCTCTACAGATTATGACACCAGTGATCGTCTATACTTTGAACCCTTAACTGTTGAAGATGTTTTGAACATTATTGACTTGGAAAGGCCTGATGGTATTATTGTGCAATTTGGAGGTCAAACACCATTGAAATTGTCTCTCCCCATACAACAATACCTGGATGAACACAAGCCAGCATGTGCCAGTGGGCTTGGTCATGTTCGCATTTGGGGAACATCCCCTGATTCCATAGATGCTGCTGAGGACAGAGAAAGGTTCAATGTGATGCTCAATGAATTAAAGATTGAACAGCCAAAAGGAGGAATTGCCAGGAGTGAAAAAGATGCACTCGCCATTGCGGAAGAGATTGGATACCCAGTTGTTGTTCGCCCTTCCTATGTTCTGGGAGGTCGAGCAATGGAGATTGTTTATAGTGATGATAAACTTGTGACTTATCTTGAAACTGCTGTTGAGGTGGATCCAGAACGCCCTGTATTAGTTGACAAGTATTTATCTGATGCCATTGAGATTGATGTTGATGCACTGGCTGACTCACATGGCAATGTGGTCATTGGTGGGATAATGGAGCACATTGAACAGGCTGGGGTACATTCCGGTGACTCTGCCTGCTCTATTCCCACAAGAACTGTTCCATCTTCTTGCTTGGAGACAATCAGGTCATGGACTGAAAAATTGGCGAAACGACTGAATGTCTGTGGGCTCATGAACTGTCAGTATGCAATTAATAATTCAGAGGAGGTATTTTTGCTTGAGGCCAACCCTCGTGCTTCTCGCACTGTCCCATTTGTATCAAAAGCAATAGGCCACCCATTGGCTAAATATGCTTCCCTTGTCATGTCTGGAAAGTCTCTCTATGATATACAGTTCACAAAAGAGGTCATTCCTAAATATGTGTCCGTCAAGGAAGCTGTTCTTCCCTTTTCAAAATTTGCAGGCTGTGATGTGCTTCTAAGTCCTGAGATGCGAAGTACTGGTGAGGTCATGGGTATTGACTCTCTGTATAATACTGCATTTGCTAAGGCTCAAATTGCTGCCGGCCAGAAGTTACCAACTTCTGGTATTGTGTTCATTAGCTTAAATGATTTAACGAAACCTCACCTTGAGAAGATTGCAAAGACCTTCGTCGAGGCAGGTTTTAAGATTGTTGCTACTTCTGGAACGGCTCATGCTCTTGAATCAGCTAATATCCCAGCTGAGAGAGTGCTGAAGATGCATGAAGGTAGGCCTCATGCTGGTGACATGATTGCCAATGGAGACATTCAGCTGATGGTGATAACGAGTTCTGGTGATGCACTTGATCGGATAGATGGTTTAGCTCTTAGAAGGATGGCTTTGGATTACAAGGTTCCTATTGTCACAACGGTTAACGGAGCTATAGCAACTGCTGAAGCAATAAAGAGTTTGAAGTCCAATTCTATCAAAATGATTGCTCTTCAGGACTTCATTGAGCATAAAGAGTGAGAATAGTTTTGCAGGCAGCCTCTTTCTCTCAGCGGCTATGTGATAGATACCAGTAAGCTTTGTTTTTCCTCTTAGTATTTGATATAATTCGGAATGTGTGGCATATCCTGAGCTTGAAATGAATATATGGATACTTTTTGTTTTATTTAGTTTCATATGTAATTAAGGTTGCTAAAATGTACTTCCAACACATCATATCTCCATTTATAAAGAGAAATAAGAATTTCATGTTTTTTAAGGATTATAACTTTTGAGTTAAAAACTCTCTCCATAGTTCGTATCCGTACTTTCTTTCTCTCTTGAATTAAAATGAACTTGAAGAATCTTCTATTGTGTTTGGTAATTTTGGACGGATCTACTTCATTATACATTGACTGTGGTTAAAATTCACCTGTTGCAGATTATTGAGAGATTGTACATCACATCTTGCTTAATTTGGGAGAGTGGCAATTGTATCTGGATTGAGATGCTTTCATTTGTAGAATCAAAACAGACCAAAACAAATATGAAAGGACATGTAGTATGTTGACCTGTTCCCAACTCCTCCGCATAGAGCAGTTCTTTACTCCATTTTTGATGGTAAAGTTTTCGATTTGTAGTATCTTGACCTGACTCCTCATAAAAGCAGTTGTCATGTTTTGCAAAAGCTTTTGTAACATGCTGGATTCAACTTCTTTGTAATTAATCATTTTAATATAATATGCCGCACCTAGTGTGATGTTGCTTACCCTTATCAAGCGACACACTAAAGTCTCGAACTATAGACTCTTGAAGAGTGTGGACATGCCTAAAGCTAATAAATGTGAATGTATGGAATTAATTGTATGGTTTTTAATCTCCTTTTGTATTCTTCTCTTCTCTTGTATTAGTTAATGCAGTTGTTGAGGATGCATCCATGAAGACCTTGACCTTAAGTTTATGGTTTTAGATTTTGAAGCTATGCCTTTGATTGATGCAATAGAGATTGCAAGAAAAAATGTTTCAACTTCCAGTCGTATCATGTACATTAATCCGATTGAATCCGATTGCGGCAAATTACTGGATCCTGCAATAGCTTTTGACTTTTTCTTGTCAGATTTTGTAGGCGAATGTTGATGGCATTGGACTTGCAAGTAATTCAATAATCCTTTAAACACTCGTTGAGCTTTCGCTATTTAATATCAACTGGGATTATCTCATGTAACTCTAATGACTAAAAGGACATCTAAGAACAATAAATAAATTTCATTTTCAAAAGAAAAGTGAGAAATAAAGAACTTGGAATTGAGTAAACTAATAGAACTCCTCGCCAGGGAGAGTTATTACAAAAAATAAATAGCAAACTATTTTCGGCTTACTCTTCTCCCTGTTTTCTTTTTTAATCAGCAGTCTAAGTGGGTAACTGCTAGCAATTTAGAGGAACTTGTAACCGCGTGGGCCTAATGCTACCGTTTCTAGAGCACTGACATAGAACTTTGCATAAGCTTAAGTCTTTCTAATTTTGACAACTTTCACCCACTACAAATTTAGCATATTAAATTGACTTTAAGTTCTTACTAGAAATATTATGTTAAAAAAAAAAAAAAAAGCTTTGGAATAATATTATGTTCATCATACATCATATATTTGTATCCGTAATTAAGGAGTCAAATAATATTTCCCTTGACCAATATGGTTTTGGAATTTTTAGGTCAAGTCTTGAGAATGTTTCTGATCACGGTCTTGATCGCACAACTCTCTCTCTCTTCTTCTAGTTTGTAGATGCCTTGTTGATCACGGTTTAATTAAGATGATCAAACTCCAACCAAAAATGGCTACATGGAGTTTGCATTTATTAAGAAGCAGATGCATGAGGATGAAAGGCAGTAACTAATAATAAATGCACTCATAATCTACAAGGACAAACATGTTATAAATAATGTACTAGTGTTAGTAGGACCGTTATTCAACATGATTTCTTTATATTCCTTGCATGGCAGGACAGGTTATTACTATTATTATGATGAATGCAGGGTAGGGACTAATTAGGGACCCCCACCTATCAACTAATAATAATAGTTCGGGGTGGAACTTGCAATTTTGACTGGTTAGATGCAACCTTTCATTTATAGCATTTTACATTCATCTAGTTGGCTAATAATGTAATGATCACATTCACATATATGACTATATAGTACTTGTTTCTTATTTACCCTGGTGTCACATTGTACTGTGAATGACCCCTATCTATTTTTTCTGTTTTTCACACTATAGAGATGTTGCCTTCTTAGCCAGCTAATATTACTATCTAAACATTTGTGATTAATCTAAAACGGGTTTAAGCAAATGTCACATTCGTGCCATAAAGAATGTACCATTATCCAATTGGAGTGTGTCCACATTTTTCATATTCAATTATTTTACGTAGCAGAGGGGTGGAGTGACTTTGTTATGGAAAAAGTATAGTTGTATGGACCTAAAAGGAAAAAAAAGGTTACAGTGTTATGTAGTAGGAGTAAACCATAAAGCGAAGTTGGCTAATGTTGTTGTTGTTAAGGTCAACACGCAAATGACTCTAGCCAAGATCATAGAGCCAATGGGAAAGAAAAATTGTTTACAAATTACAAAAGTCCAACTGCTTCCACCGCAAAGTTGAAATAATAATTTTAGTTTTTCTAACTTGTGGAAAACTTTATCATTCGAAATTAAGATAAACCCATTTAATTTTCCCACCCTCAATTATTTTAAGAACTAACAAGTACTAATTTTAGAACTAGAAGAGAGCATTGAGTAATTATATATTATAGAATATTGGTGTAGTATATAATGTGTTTATATGTTTCAATTGTTCAAAAATCACAATGATTAATTAGTTAATAAAAAATGTTATCCACACACAAAAAAATCAATCACTAACTTAATTATTACGTATTTATACTTATTGATTAATATTTTATCAACTATATAATTTGTCATTAGAATAATTAATCAAATTTATCATATTAGAATAATCAAATTTATGATATACTAACAATCAAACTTGTTTCAGCGAGTATAATAAAAAAAATTAATGAGATGCTAAATATATGCAATAATTCACTTGTGGCTAATTGTTTTTTACAGATATATAGTATTACTGTTAATTTGAACACTGAACCCTGCATAGGTAAATAGACTCAATGCTTTCACTTCACACTTATCTTCAATTATTTAGTTACCTACGGATATGGTTAGTAGATTAGTTAGGATTAGTATATAAATAAGAATTTTAACTATTGTACATCATTAACAATACACTAGCTAGTAACAATAACAATAATCCTTTGAATTTAGATGGTCATTATTTTCTTAGATAGGTGTGTTCAACGAGGTGAACGGTTCTCCACCCACCTTGTGGGCTAATATTAACACTGCACACGAATGCGGACACAGAAATATATAATAAATTTCTCTGTGTGACCAATTTATCGTGAGGTAGTTAAGAGAGTAGAAACATAGCATTGTCTTGAACAAAAATAATAACAATAAAGAAAAAAAAATTAAGATAAGTATGTATCTATATTCAGCATATTTGTCTCAGTGGTGGCAGCAATCCCAATAACTCTACCTGAAATCTAATATGTTCAAACTTGAGCCACATGGCACAAGTACAAGATGTTAACCACAACTACTAGTAGTTTTGTTTGTGTGAATGTAGTGTGTGTGGACCACAGAGTACAATAAAAACACTATCTAGTATGAGATTCATACAACTAGTACAACATTTATTTCAATTTACCAGATTTTCTTTTTAAAAGGTAAAAGATTTAGATCTGCACATTATTGAAGGTTTTAGTTGCCTATTATATATGAACGGATGGGGGAAATGATTAGGTAGACAAACAAAAATGGACGGTACTGTATGTGTAGCCACTGTAGTCAACAGTCTTCTCTACTAATTTTGACTTTTTTATTGTATTCTTTTCATAAAAATAAAACTACTTATAGCTTAAGGATTGGAATTACCATGCATGATTTAAGTCCAATAAAGCTGGAGGAATACAAATAGGACATGTTTCTAATTGCTTCATAGGTTCCATTTTTTTATCAAAAAATATTAAAATTAACTATTAAAATTAATTTATATATTTATAATTTAATTCATTTTTAATATATATATTTTATAACAATAACTAATTTCGACGTGCATAATACACCTAGCATAATTGTTTGAGTCCTGCTATAGAGCCAATAGTCTAGAGTTCTAATACCACGTCATGATACCACTCATCCTAAAAGTTTACGCGGATGAAAAAAGATAACACTAATGGTTATATCTCTAATACTCCCTAAACCTCTATTGCACACATTGTACAAATATTGCATTGGTTCCCTGTACTTTCTCATGTCAATGGAATATTTGTACAATAGAGGTTTATAGATGTCCGATTCATTATTAGAGATATAACCATTAATGTTACCTTTTTTCATCGGTTAAAACTTTTAGGATAAGTGATATCATGACATAGTATCAGAGCTTTAAATTTAAAAAATCAAAAATTTGATTTTTAATGAACTCTAAAATTAGCTTAAAATTTTAGAATGAGATATTTATTTACTCATTTTTTTATTACATGAAAATCAAAAGTGGATTTGGGCAGCATGTTAGGCATAATACCAGGGTATTATTACTATTACTACTATTGAGTACAAAGATTTTTTCCATGTGTCAATATTAGTTGCTGTTATTATTATTAATCCCAAAATTGATATGAAATGAAAATAAGTAAAGGAAAAAAGAGAGCAGAGAGAATGGGTTAGTTATTCAAAGATGGGAAGAGAGGTTTTCAAAGAAAAAGACAAAGAGACATCAAAATCCAAACACCTAACGAAGAGGAGAAGTGGGAAAAGAGGGCGCGCAGCCACGTCACTACTCATAACTAATTTCAACGCTGACGTCATTTTTCTTTCTCATGACGCACTCTCTTCCCCTATATATAACCGCCTTTAGTCTCTGCCTTTGGCTTCCCACCACAACACACACCAAATATCCAAACCACAAAAACAAAAACAAAATGGAGGCAAGTGACACAAATACCCCTATTTCTTCTTCTCAGTCTCCAACATCCTCATCTTCTCTTCCACCTCCGCCGCAGCCTACAGCAGCGCAAGTGATAATGAGCCCTTGCGCTGCTTGTAAAATTCTTCGGCGGAGGTGTGCGGAGAAATGTGTGTTGGCCCCTTATTTTCCTCCAACTGAACCTGCCAAGTTCACCACCGCTCATAGAGTCTTTGGAGCCAGCAACATCATCAAGTTCTTGCAGGTGCTTATTTGCATTTTACATTACAACATTAATAATAAAAATAATAATTTTAATTTTTTTTATTGTTGTTTCCGTGTCCAAGAGGACAAGTAGAAGATAAGATTATTATGTCTGCAATTGCCTAATTTTTAATGTTCCTTCAAACTAGCTATATGACTTGATACCAAGTTAAATAACAGTGGTGTATATATATTTTTGAATAATCTAAATTCTAGATGTTATCACTTTTATTTTATATAGTCTTGTATACACAGTAGTTTATGTACCTAAAAAGTAAACCATTTGATGGTCAATGAAAACGTTCTTTTTCTTTTCTTATTTAGTCCCATCCAAAGCTTACGTTATTACAATGCCTCAAATTAATTATTTCATATCATTTTCAACTACCTAATAATTTAGCTTGTGGTGATGGTGGGCCTTA
>NC_029792.2:3389630-3411119 GCF_000816755.2 Arachis ipaensis
TAAAAAAAAAAAAAAAGTCAAAATTTGTTTTATTTAAGTTTTATTAATTATTAAATAAGATAAATTCGAACTATTTTTTAAATTATTCTGTTGCTATAGTTTCGTAAAATTTTCAATTAGGTTCCTATATTTTTTTTTCTTTTAATCGAGTTCTTGTACCAAAATATTTTTTTAATTGGGTCCCTACACTTTTTTTTCCTTTTGTTTAGGTCTCTGTATCAATTCTTTTTTTTAGTTGTCCCTATAAAATTAAGCCAATTATTACTAAGAGGGACTTAATTGAAAAAAAAAATTAGTGTGAGAACCAATTAAAAAAAATATAGGGACCTAATTGAAAATTTTACAAAAATTATAGGGACTAACAGATAATTAAACCTTAATTTTTTTGTTATTAAACATTTTGAATATTAAAATTGTAAAATAATTATTTGCAGGAACTTCCGGAGAGTCAAAGAGCTGATGCAGTAACAAGCATGGTTTATGAAGCAGGTGCAAGGATAAGAGATCCGGTTTACGGTTGCGCCGGCGCCATTTGCCAGCTTCAGACGCAAGTCAATGAGCTTCAAGCACAGTTAGCCAAGGCTCAAGCTGAGATTGCCAACATGCAGTTTCAACAGGCCAATATGGTGGCTCTTCTTTACATGCAAATGGCGGAGGCTAATAAGGCTACCGCCACCACACAAGAACCGCCACCGTCACCGCAACAATCGGTGGACAACTTCATTGCAAGCCCTCCTCACATCAACAATAATCTCAACTTCTTTGACGACAACACTAGCCTCAACTCCATGTGGGAGCTTTTTGGACATGACCATATCACTACGTTTTAAAATATCTGTCACTTTATGAATTTGTTACGTTAATAATTCAATGTACTTTGATATATAATTTATATCAAATTACATTGAGTTAAAAATGTACCAAATTTTTTAATGTTCCGATGACAATCTCCTAAGGAGAAGTTGAAGGAATGTTAATCATTTATCAAAAATAATAAGTAGCTAGAGCTAATAAAAAAAAAGGTAACTTTGACTTAGTAGCTAGTTAGGTTAATTAGTTCTGTTTGTGAGGAAGAAGAATATTTTGGAGGGAGTAAGCAGCTAATTAAGGAGTGTAACTTTGGATTTAGGCACGTTGGAAGCAACTTATGTTGAGGAACAATCGCCTGGCCTCCTTTATTTATTTTATTTTCCCAAAAGCTAATAAGCTTTTGATTATATATAAGTTGTTTTCAAACAAAAAATAAAGTTATCCAATTACACTTGTTGGCTTGTTCTGTTTGTATGTATAAGAAGGCAAAGAAATGAAATGGGTCTCACAAGCTAGATTATTGTGGATTTTAATTTCTTAGCTTATTGGAATATTTGAATAAAAGAAGGGAAATATATTATCTATAAAGCATGGACACTTTCTTAATTTGTCGTGTTTCTGACGCATTTCGGACATGACACATATCGACATTTATCCGGCACGTATATTTTTTGTATCCGACTGTCTTAATAAAAAATAAAAAGAAAAATTTTCATGACGCACTTAAATACCATCATGTGTCAGTGTGTCCAATCTTATTATTAACATATATATATTTCTGTATCTTATACAAATTTTAAATTCGTGTATTGGATTCATGTCTAATCATAGTATATTGTATATCAATTGAAACGAGTAACCCGTTTTGGTAACCTGCTATAATTAGTCACTAAAGAAAATGGTCTCTCATAAATGCTTCAATTTTCATGTTAAAGTATGTAGCTTTGGACCACGTGGCTTTGGATTCGTTGTAGTTTCTACCAGAACCCAAAAATTTCATTTGTAGATAAACTGTCAATCACTACCACCCTAGCTAGCTAGCTATACTGACCAATGTAAATTAAAATTATTGACTTTTAATTTTTTATTATTCAACATAAAAATAAATAGTTATGCCACAAAAGAGAATATTACTTGAGAGCGATTTGTAACTTTGTTTCACTTTCAACCCCATGTTAATATATGATTATGAAGAGTAGAACAGTCAATCGCTAGCATAAAGCTAAATTGGAAAAGCTCCCTTGATTCAATAATTAAACTCAACCAACGAGGGGTAAACTTCAATTACAATCTTGTGTCCATGATTTTGTTCCCTCACTTCCTACCCATCTTTCACTTTTGGGAGACAATCTACGGATTCTATTTCCATTTTAAAATACATATTATTTAAATGCTATATTCATATAATTTATTACAAATCAAACATGAACAGTATTTAAATAACTGTATAATGTATGCAATAAAAATAGTTGGAATTCATGTTAGTAATTGGTTGGGAAAAATAACGATAAGCATAATTTTTTAAACTTTTTGTTTTGATTAATTTCCACTATTTGTTCACAATAATTATGAACACATTAATTTGATCAATAGAGTAAGGTAAAAATTCAGGTGAAGTCGACTTCACGTGAAGTTAATATCTGAGAGCCATTAAATGAAAATTTAGTCAAATCAGTCAAATCATTTAACGGCTGTCAAATATCAACTTCACGTGAAGTCGACTGCACCTGAGTTTCCACCACGAGAAACAATGAGTTAGCATGTCGTTGTAAAATCATTGTTCAAACATGTGCAGATCGGACTATAATCGAAGTGGAATTGGTCATTTACTAACTAATTAATTGGAAAAGTTTTCATTTGATCACTATTAAACATAATTTCTTACTATTATTAACTAAGTAACAAGATATATAGGTCTTATAAAAAAATTGATTAGAGATTAAAAAAAAAAAAACCTACACTACTACTTATTACTTAACATAGGCAAATGAATATTTTCATCAATTTGGAGAATCAATTTATTCGCAATAATCGAAATATATCAAACAGCTTTGAGGTTATGATGACAAGTGTCTGTCCCTTAAACGCGTTTTGGGGACTATAATTCAAATCATGTGCTGCCCACGTGAGTTGATAATTTCTAGATTAAAGCAACTAACCATACAATGTCACTTGTCGGCAACACATTGATGCCTCTGTCTTTTTCTTCATTGTGGATTGTGGACAAAAAACTCCTCTTACTCTCAACCAACCATGCCATTATTTTCTATGCGTGGAGCTAAAGGTAGAGATAGATATATAACGGGTTAATGGACAATTTAGCAATCAAAGACTAGTGGAATAATTTTAAATTTGTCTTTCAATGATTTATTTAAGATTTTAAAAATTAATTTTATGATATGATATTAAAATTTTTATAACTATAACATTTAAAATTTTAAAAAAATATACAAAATTTATCTATAGTTTCTTATATACAAAACTCAAAGAGTGTAGCTTGCATTTCAATGACACATAATAGTTATTTGTACAATATAATTCGTTAATTAGTTAATAATGATTAGTTATATATATACCTTTTTCTCTGTATAATTTTAAAAGTTATTTCGGCTAATTAAGCACAACACGTGATAAAAGAGAGAATGAACACTAGTCCAAAAACATCTTTTTTCGGTAGGTACTATATCTATCCATAAAGATGACTATATACTATTGAAAAAATTTTAAGTGTATCAGGAAATATCAATGTTTCAGTTGTTTTAACTTGTTGATTTTAATTAATATATATTATATATATTTTTTATAATTTAGATCAACGGTTAAAATAACTGAAACACCGGTATTTCCAGTACACTTAAAACTTTTCCCTATACTATGCATATATAGTATGTAACATTAAGTCTCATTGCATTCAGATAATAAGAATAATATAACTATCATATTTGTTTACGAGTGTTTGTTATGATGTCTAAATATTAGTGCTAATTAATTATTAAAAATGTTAAAATAATTAATATTTAATTTAAAAAATAAAAATTAATAAATTTATTATAAAAAATAAATTAAAGAAAAATGAGATACTAAATAAAAAATATTATTGAATTGGTTTTATTTATAAGTCTAATTCTTTTAAGTATATTATAGAAAATAACTTTTATTATTTATTCAAGCAATATGCATGTGTTAGCTTGTGATTATACTCATGTAAGAGTAGAAGATTAGATGACGCAGAGGCACAGCTCATGGTTTCTTTATTTGATTGATCGTCTTCCAAATTGTTGCTGATTTCTTAGAAACAGAAGAAGTTTCTTTTCCACAATCCGTAATTTTGAATGCACAAAATAAGTAAAGAAAGTAAAACCGAATCAAACAAAATAAGTAGGGTAGATGGCACGTCCGATCCATGCAAGCATGAATATAGGCACAATCCCACGTATGCATGTGATTCAATATATTCGATCACTTTAAGCTCGGGCGAGGTACCTATCTTAATCAAATTTCCAGAATTAGTGAGTCGTCCTTTTGCATTACTCAACCACAGTCCCACTGTTTTTCTCATTCTTGTCATCTCGTTTATTATTATGCCATTTACGCTTTTCAATTTGGATTTTTTTTCTAACTAATTAATTAATAATGAAACATGATAATCGATCACTTACCTCATTTAAGAACAGAAATATTTGAAAAATAATAAAAACTAGTTTAGATTAGTCTAAAATTATATTATTTTATATTTATTAATTATTTAAAAAAAAACACATAATATATATTAGAGGTAATAAATAGGGTTAAGTATGATTTTGGTCCTTAAGATATAAGTTGAAAATTTTTTTCGTTCCCATCCTTTTTTTGCATACAAAATCGTCTCTAAAATTTAATTTGGTTGGACGAAAAATAATTTTCAACCTATACCTTAGGGATCAAAACCGTGCTTAGTCCTTAATAGCAATTGAGATATAGTAAGAAATTGAAAGCATGAGTGTGTTCTCATGCATGGATGCAGGAAGTTGAATTGGAAAGGAGAAAGAGACTTGAAACGTGGAAGGTGAAAGTGGTGAAAGGGTGAAACGTGGAAGTGAAAGTGAAAGGATACAACTGAATCTCATTCATTGAAATTGTAACTATAGTACTTAATAATAAAATAATAATATATATATATAGTGAAGTACCAATATAAACTAATTAATCCCTTATATTCATTCACAGCCCCCCTCAAACTTAGTAGTGGGTTGAAGAACCACTCTAAGTTTGTCTTGAAATTTGTGAAATAGAGATGATGAGAGAGGTTTGGTGAAAATATCCCCAATCTGATCTATAGAAGGTATATAGAGGACATAGAGTTGTTTCTGATTCACCATCTCTCTTAGGCAGTGAAGGTCGATTTCCATGTGTTTGCACCTAGTATGAAGGACCGGATTAGCCGCTAATGAGCAAGCACTTTGATTATCACAGTAAATAGTAGGTGCTATGGATTGTGGAATTCAAAGCTCCTGTAGAAGATACTGTATAGATACTAGTTCTGACTGAGATGCTGCCATGCTCCTATACTCTGCCTCAGTGCTACTACGACTAACTTTGGCTTGCTTATTGCTCCTCCATGATACCAAATTGCTTCCTAAGTATACACAATAGCCAGTAACTGATTTCCTGTCCTCCAAATCCCCTGCCCAATCTGCATCTGCGAATGCAAGTAGTCTCAAGTCAGCACATTTTTTAAATTTAATACCTGTACCTGCAATATATCTGAAGATGCGTTTGACAGCTTTCCAGTGCTCAATTGTTGGAGAGTGCATGTATTGAGAGACCTTGTTCACAGAGAAAGCAAGTCTTGAAATAGTCAAATACTGAAGTGATCCAACAATCTCTCTATACAGTTTTGGATCCTGAAAATGTTCAGCACCATTTGATGTAAGCTTCAAGGCTGAGACCATAGGGGTAGGCATTGATTTTGCAGTGTCCATTTTGGCTTTTTGTAATAGATCTTGAGCATACTTTTGTTGGAAAATTAGAATGAATCTATCTGTTAAATAGGAGAATTCTAACCCAAGAAAATAACTGAGTTTTCCAAGATCTTTAAGCGGAAAGATTTTATTAAGATCAGAGATGAGTTTGTCTATTTCACCAGGGTCACTTCTAGTGACAACAATATCATCTACATAAGCTAAGAGAAAGGTGGTAGATGTATTAGTGTGTTTAATAAACAATGAAATATCACTTTTGGTTCTAGTGAAACCAAACTGTAATAACGTAGCAGTCAATGTATTGAACCAAGCTCTTGGAGCTTGCTTCAATCCATAGATTGCCTTGTTCAACTTACAAACCTGTGATGCATTTCCAAATTGGTAACCAGCTGGTGGAGACATGTATACCTCTTCTTCAAGAATACCATTCAGAAAGACATTATCAAAATCAAATTGCCTTAGTGTCCATCCACGTGATAGAGCTATAGTAATTACAATTCTCACAGTAGTAGGTCTCACAACTGGACTGTATATTTGGCTGTAATCTATGCCTTCAACTTGCAAAAAATCCTTCGCAACTAACCTGGCTTTGTACCTGATGATGTTGCCTAATGGATCTCTTTTTATAGCAAATGTCCATTTAGAATCAATAACAGTTTTATACTTTGGTGGTTCAACTAAATTCCAGGTGTTACATCTTATTAAAGCTTGGATTCCAGCATCCATTGCATTTTTCCAATGTAAACACTGAAGAGCTTGTTTAACATTCTTTAGGGTATTGTTAATCAAATCATAAGGTTCTACTGAAGTTATAGCTAATGCTTGAGGTCTATTGTTTTTGGTTTTTGATCTTGTGAGCATATTATGAGTATTAGAAGATGTAGTAGAACTAGTGTTTGTAGGATTTTCAAAAGGTAAACAGATTTCAAGACCTGAAATTGGGATGAAAGAATTCTTATTGAGGCTAGTACTAGAAGAGGTATGCTTAGTAATTTGAGTGTCAGGACAGGTAGTCGATGAGGTAGAATCTGAGATATCTAGAAGAGGTAGAGTTTGGAAAGGGTTAGAAGTCTTGGGTGAAGTGTTGAATGTAAAAGCTGGCAGATCTTTAACTGTATCATGGTTCACTACTAAATTTTTATTGGGAAATAGAGAATTGTAAGGAAATTCAGTTTCATGAAATATCACATGTCTTGAATAGTAAATTTTTCCATCTTTAGTTATGCACTTATAACCCGTGTAGTTACTATCATAGCCAAGAAATAAGCACTTTTCTAATTTGAAAGCAAACTTTACTTTGTTAGAAGATCTTAAATAAGGAAAACAAGCACATCCAAATATTTTAAAGTTCTTATAATCTGGTAAATTTTCAAATAAAGTTTCAAAAGGTGATTTATTCTCTAATGCAGAACTTGGTAATCTATTAATGATATATACTGCTGATAGAAATGAGTCTTCCCAAAATAACATTGGTAATGCAACAGTAGCCAAAAGTGACAATCCTACTTCAGTTATATGCCTATGTCTTCTCTCTACACTACCCTGTTGTTGATGTGTGTAGGGACATGAGATTCTATGCATAATACCATGTTCAGTTAAAAATTGAGTGAAGGAGTGTGACATGAATTCCATACCTCTATCAATTTGTAAAGCCTTAATCTTCAATCCTGTTTGAGTTTCCATAAACACTTTATAATTTTTCAATGCTTGTAGTGACTGAGATTTATGAGTGAGTAAAAAAATAGTTAATGTATTTTGTATGAGCATCTACAAATGAGATGTAGTATCTATATCCATTTCTAGACATCATAGAAGCGGGACCCCAAATATCAACAAAAATAAGATCTAATGGTGCTGTATAGACTGATTCAGATTTTGCAAAAGGCAACTGATGCATTTTTTCCAGAGCACAATATTCACATATTTGAACAAAATTAGAATCAAATTGGGCAGGAACTCCACATTTTTCAAGACAGAAATTACAGTTTTTATTGAACTGTGACCTAGGCGTTTATGCCAAAGGTCAAGGGTTACATTTTTGTTGCTTTGAGCTACAAATGCTTTCTTAATAGAAGAATCTGTAATGCTATGCTTACAAGAAACAGAATTATTCAAAGAACTATGCATTAAGGATTTATTAGGCACGGGAACAAACAAATTTTGAAAGGAGTATATGCCATTTTTAGCTTTGCCTTGGAGAAGAATTTCTTGAGAGTTCTTATCACGCACAATACAATCATAAGGCCAAAATTCAAAATAGACATGATTATCTAAAGCAAATTGAGATACACTTAATAAATTCTGTGTGATTTCAGGGACATGAAGTAATTTATTTAAAAGAAACTTGATTTTACTATCTTTATCACAAAGAATTGAGGTTCCTTGAGCTAGAATTTTCGTACCTTGACCATTACCTACAAACAATTGATCAGAATCTGGAATTGAAGAGTTGAAATTCAGCAAGTTGAGTGAATCTGGTGTAACATGGTGGCTTGCTCATGAATTTGGATACCATACAGATTCCTGATAATTTTGAGGATTTGAGAAATAAGCTCTTGGTTGATGGAACTGTGATGATGGTGGTGGTGGTTGCGTGTTAGAGTAGGAAAATGTAGATTGTGGTGATTGTGAGCTATTTCCATAAGTTTGAAAGTTAGGATCGAATCTATGGAAGCAAGTTTGAACCACATGGCCTTGGCGACCACAAAATTGACACTGAGGTCGATTACTTTGATTAAAAAAATGACCTCCTCTTCCAAATCTTCCCCCTCTTCCTCTTCGAAGAAAAGAACCTCTCTGAGATTGATTGGTATAGGATGATGGTGCTTGTGCCAGATTTTCCATGGGGATGCCACCTTGTGGTTTCTTGTATCTTTCCAACATATCATCATAGGCTTTAAGAAAAGACTCGACTTCAGGCACGTTGTAGGATGATAATTTTGACATTACATAAGTGATAAAGACAGTATATTCCTCAGGTAAACCATCAAGAATTGCTGAGATATGGTCATCTTGTTGAATTTGATATCTAATACATTGTAGAGAGTCAACAAGATCCTGGATTTGTGAAAGATAATCTGGTATCGATCTAGTTTTTCTTACTGATTTCAGTTGAGCTTTTAAGCTTTGAATTCTTGTGGCAGAGGTCTCAGCAAAATAGTCATTGAGTGCATTCCAAATCTCATAAAATCGATGACACTGAAGAATCTTGTTCTTGAAGGCTTTGTGACTGATGCAAGAACCCACGTTGATAGAGTAAGATCATCTAATCTCCATTGTTTGAAGGCTTCAGTTTCTGTTTTCGTCTTCTTTGCAGCATCTTCTTCATATTGTTGTGGAATCTTGCTTTGGTACAAGTGATCTTCAAGACTTAAACTCTGAATTGTAAGCAAAGCTTGGTGTCTCCATGTATTATAATTGTTGTGATCCAACTTCTCAGAAATTAGAGAGATCGATCTCTTGGTTGAAGATTCTGATAGAGTGATTGACATTATGGAACACCAAATTGAAGAAATCGAGAAAGGGGCAAAATAAAATTGGGGCAAAAATTGGGACAAAAAAAATTGGGAAAAAAATGAAAGATGAATTAGAATTTGAAGAGAAGCAGGATCTCAGGCTCTGAATACCATAATAGCAATTGAGATAGAGTAAGAAATTGAAAGCATGAGTGTGTTCTCATGCATGGATGCAGGAAGTTGAATTGGAAAGGAGAAAGAGACTTGAAACGTGGAAGGTGAAAGTGGTGAAAGGGTGAAACGTGGAAGTGAAAGTGAAAGGATACAACTGAATCTCATTCATTGAAATTGTAACTATAGTACTTAATAATAAAATAATACAATATATATATAGTGAAGTACCAATATAAACTAATTAATCCCTTATATTCATTCACAGTCCTAATAAATATGTAATTTTAGATGTTATATTTGCAAAATTATAAATGTTAAGTTTAATAAGGTCACTTTAGATTATTATCTCCCTAACATTACTGATTCCGAAAATAGTGGCAACCCTGTATATCAAAAAGCTATAAAGAATTTCAATCATACTACACATCTAAGCGTTTTTGTCAACTTAGTCTAAGTTGACCCAAATCTAACAAAAACTACTCACACAATGTACACGTGAATCACACACTTCTTTACGTTCTTTCTTTTTCTTTGCGTGTTTTCTCTTCATCGTCGTTCTTTTATTGCTACTGTTGTTGCTGTGTTGTTTTTTATTATTATTTCTTCTCCTCTTTCTCCGGATAGTTATTGCATCATTTTTTTATTTTTTATTTTTTTTATTCTTATTTAGAGGATGAAAGAAGAAGAATTATGAGAATTTGAAATAAAAAGGAGAATATAAAAAAAAAAGATGATGAAGAGTTTTGAATTGTGCAGAATTTATTAGAAAATAGCATTAAAACTTTTTAATCGTGATGCATGAATTTTTTTAATTTTGATGATATCGAAATTTTTTAATAATAACACAATTTCTTTGTTAAGATGGTGAAAGAAGAATTATGAGAAGAATAAGAAGAAGAAAAATATATAGCACCAAAACTTTAGAAGTGTAACATAGGAATGAAGTTTCTTAATTTTGATACTAAAATTTTTTAACCGTAACAAAAAAATTTTAACCGTAATATTTTCAACTAAATGATATACTTTTTTTTATTATTAAACTAGTTGAGTGGTATTGAACTTATATATATAAGAAATTTAGCTATTTTTGTGTCATTTGCAATAAATTATTGTATTTTTTTGTTCCAAAATACATTTAAGTGTATTTTGTTTATTGAGAGTTTAGGTTTTTGAACTTGTGATTCTTTAATGATTTCTTATATTATTTATCAAAAATTCTTATATTATTTCTAATTAAATGATATTTTTTATTATCACTGAATTGATTATGTGGTATTGAACTAATATATAAGAGATTTTAGCCATTTATATATTTTTTGAAACAATTTGATGTGTCTTTTGAATTTAAAACACATTTAAATGTATTTTGTTAGTTGAATATAAGTCAATTTTAGACTTGTAACTCTTTAAAGATTTCTTGTGTCATTCACTAAAATTTTCTGTGTCATTCAAAAAAAAACTTCAGTATCATTTATAATTAAATGATATATTTTTGTTATCATTAAATTAGTTATGTAATATTTAACTAAGAAGATGATGATAATGATGACGAGAGAAAGAGAAAAAAGTAAGAAGAGAAAAAAATCAAATGAAGAGGAGAAGATAGTAGTGATGACAACGACAACAATGACAAAAAAACAAAAAAAAATGGAAGAAAAAAAGAAACAGCAATAATGATGCAGATACGAAGAAGAAAAGAAGAATATACTACACGAGTTGAAACCCATTTTGACCCTTGAAATTTAGACCGACCTCAATTTCGACCTCCAAATTTTTAATTACCCAATCAACACCCCCAAATATTGGATCGTGCCTCACGTTTGCCCCTGTAGTTATCTTTGTCAACGGAGAGCTGATGTGGCACGTTAAGTTGACACGTAGGAAACCCTAAAACGATGTCGTTTTATGTTCCCTCTCAATTTTCACTCAATGTGACGTCGTATAAGGGCTTCGTTGGGTTAAAAAAGTTGGGTCAACCTATAGATGAAGACACAGACGTAACTTGACCCTTCGTCTTCCTTCTCCTTTTCTTCTATTCTTCTTTCCCACATTTTTGTTCTTCTCGCCTGCTTGACTATGAGAAAGGAGAATCAGAGTAACATTCGTCATGTATTAGACTGTTGGGTGATATTGTTGAACAAGTAGCATTGTCGCAGAAAGAAACGGCGAAGATCAGATTAGTCAGTGAAGGTTTTTTTTTTTTTTACGAATTTGTTGATACTCTGTTCTTGGCTTTTGTTTTAATTTTCGTATTGCATTGTTTTTGTCGAAGCAAGCTGTTGTTTATATCTAGAGCATTGGAAGTTGTTGCATGTGAATGATACTAGGGCTTGTTTTTTATTTTCGTTGCTGAAAAAGAGAATGTCATTTGTATCTTTTGTTGTCTTTGGATAAATGTTATTATGTATGTGTTATTGGTTGTGTTTAAAAAATTTGTTGCTTAAAAATCAATGATGCTCTATTTTGTTTTTTGGAGTTTGAACTGAGTTAAGCTAGTATGCTTTATTTTTTGAAATCATTATTGAGATTTTTGTTATTTTTCAATGTAGATGGATGATGACATAAAAATTATCATCCACCATGGAGAAAGTTTTGAGACAAAAGAAGATGGAGAAGTAGTGTATGTCAAAGACCAAATTGAACAGTTGTTTGGGCTAGAGGAAGATACAATGGACGTGTTTCCAATAAGAAATTACTACAAGATTCTTGGATATGACAATTTGAAGTAGTGCTGGTGGCTAGTTCCTGGGAGGCCCTTGAAGACTGGATTGAGAGCACTCTCACATAACAAGGAGTTGTTGGGGATATGCTTTCACGCGAAGAATAATGAAGGTGTAGTGCATGTGTACCTTGAGCATGGAAGTACTGAACCTGAAGGTGATGAGGTTCCACAACTGATCCCAATGACCCCCAATCCAAAAACTCCTGTTTCTGACAACACCTTGAATCCATCTTCATGTATCCCAAATACACCTCATGGACAAAATACTTTCACATCCCCTGAACCAAACTTTGCACCTTCAATTATGCCCAACTCTGAACTTGAAGCCCAGCCCACCTAAGATCATCCAGCCCAGCCCACCTCTGTACCTCTAGCCCAGCCCAAGTCAAAGCCTGTAGCCCAAACTAACTCTTCACCTGCAGCCCAGCCCATCTCAGATCTTACACCCCAGTCCACCACCTCCACACCTCCATCCCAGCTTATATTAATGCCTCTTTCCAGACCATATTTTTCTAAACCCAAAATCAATAAACCTGAGATGTTTATTCCAACCACCACTATAAAGAAGTCCACTACAAGTGTAAAAAAGAATTCAAAGTCTACCCCAAGAAAAGGTGCTATCAAGAAGGTAACAATACCATCACCAAAAAGAGTGACACGATTAGCTTAAAGAAATGCACCCATAGGGAAGAAGGTTGTCGGTGAGGTCCCTACAGTGACATTAAGCAGTGACAGTAGTGACTCGTATGAGAGTGCGAAAGATGAGCTCTTTAGACCTGGACCCGAGGCTTTTGAGAATTCAAGTGATGATGATTCTGATTCCGAGATGGCTGTAGCAAGAACCAGGGAGTTGAAAATGAAGAAAAATAAGGAAAAACATAAGATATGTCTTGAAGACTTGTGTGAAGAGGATGAGCTGATAGTTCAGAATTGTTATGAGCAAGTGACCTGGGGCAAGTGATAGGAAAAGTCAATGAGGTCCAGCCACCATATGATGCCTTTGATGCATACCACGATGATTCCAATGGAAATGATTCATGGTAATCTGAGGAAATAAAGACCCCACCTAATTCGGATGAAGAATCTGATGTGGATGATGACATTGCAGTCGCCCTTGTTGCTGCTGCAGCAGCTTTAATAGCTAAGGAGAAAGAAAAGGGTTCTAATGCAAGTGATGCTAAAGAGGGTCAGTCTGCACAAGACAGAGAAGGAGAGAATGACCCTACTCCAACCACTGATGTTGCTACTTCTGAGGCCCCACCAAATGCTAATGCTCCTTTAGAGATTATGCTATCACCGATACCTTTTTCACTACCAGATTCTGGAGAACAAGAACAAGAACAAGTAACCATCCGTGTTGTCCTATTATTTATGTGTTTAAGGTTTATGTTAAATATTTGTTCAGTTTAATTGTGTATTTAAACTAACTTGGACTTGTATTCTACTCATGCAACTATAAGTTACTCCTACAACGAGGCCCAACAAATTACAATCTAAGAGGAAAGCATCTCCAGTCCCAGGATAAGCAATTGTAGATCCATTGCAGGGAGAAAGTTCTGGAACAACTTCAAGGATGGCTGAAGTCATCGAATTTATCCTTACACCAGGAGTGAAGCCAGCATTCAAACCTCCTAGGAAGAAATGAATGATATTTAGCAGTCATAGATTATTATAGTTAGGGTAGTTATTTTCTTAATTATGTTTATTCTGTCTCACTGGAACATGATTATATGTGTTCATATACTTGGCTATTTTGTTGAAGACTTTCTGAATGTATTTTATTCATGACTTTCTGGTTATCTGTTCAGTTACTAGCTTGCAATGCCTTTGGATATTGACTATGAATACCCTTTTTTGGACCCTAAATGTAGACACTTTATTTCAAACTTATGAATGGTACCAGTATGTTTAATACTTAACCACACTTCTTCATTGATGCAACATTATACACGTACCAGATGAGCTAACACGTGCTTCTTTTTCATAATTGCTGAATACAATGCTTTCATTCACCCTCAACATATACAGCTTTTAATCATACTTACACTATACATAACAGTCACAAACACAGCTAAACAAATAACCAAACTTAAAATACTAATCCATAGTTTCAAACACCTGATTTCAACTTCCATTGAAGTAATTCTCCATGCTAAATTCATCTTCTAACTATCATCATTGCTTGTAGGTTGTGCTTTGCCCATTAAGCTCTGTTCTCCTTCAGCGTCTGCCCACATAAAGAAACTACACCACATTCTCCCAAAACTCTGTCAATTCTACATCAACCAACAAAAAGAAAAAAATTTAAGCATACTCATCAAACAAAAGTACCAGTTGCAACACATTGAAGAAGAAGACATTGAGAACTTACATTATAATTTGGACACCCATAAAAGGTCTCTCAGGATTGGCATTTGTCTCAGACCATCACAGAACTGGACGCATTCCACAACCACACCAATCAGGAATCTTCCCCAATCTCCCACGAGTAAGGTTACTCACTGAAGCCCCATGAGAATGTGATCGTGCCGAACTCCTTGCGGCTTGGCTTCATGAACTCATCATTTCGGCAAGCTGCGTGCCACGTAGATGCACACCGTGTTAACTTAACGTGCCACATCAGCTCTCCGTTAACGGAGATAACTACAGGGTCAAACGTGAGGCACGATCCAATATTTGGGGTATTAATTGGGTAACTAAAAATTTGGAGGTCGAAATTGAGGCCGGGTCCAAATTTCAGGGAGCAAAATGAGTTTCAACTCGACGTATAAAAAAAAGTGTGCACATAATGACTTAAGTATACTTAATTAAAAAATTGCTTGGTTGTCTAACTCTTTTAAAAAAAACTTAACACAGTGTTGACTATACAAATTATTAACAAATTATTATTCCTCCAAATATATGTATAATAACTTAAAAAAAACTCCTAATTTTGAAGGTCCAACTCCTCTATGACAACTTCTGCTTCGTCATCTGTGCCACCACTGCCCAACCCCTTAACGAGCGTCCTATCCGCCGCATCGTCGTCAAAGTCTTCAAGAACCTCAATCATAGTTATCATAACCGAACCGATAATTAACACGGTCATACGAATGAGTCACTGGGTTACTGGTTCAACCAGTGAGTCATTGATTTACCCAGTTGACTGGTCATAATTAAATAAAAATATAAAATTATAGAAATAAAATTAAAAGTTAAATATATATTTTAAAAAATATATTAATAACAATCAAATATCAATTCTTAGATATAATTCATAGTGCAAAAAGAGATAATAAATTAGCTACTAGTACAAATACTTTTTTCAATTTAAATGAACAAGCAAAAAAATAAAAAATAACACAATCAATATCAATATATCAATATATTTGTATACTATGTGTTGTTACTTGTTTGGTATCTATGTCAATCCATGCTTAAAAGGATTTAAAAAAATAAAAATTCATTCATAGTTTATTATATATTTAATTTTTGTCACCTATAGTAATGAGAAGCAAGCTGGCGCAGAGGCAAGAGGAGAGGCGTGTATGTTGGCTGCTCTGTGTTCAAATCCTTGCTTCACTCATTTACTCATTTTTGGAGTATATCGTAGACCCGTGCGGGTCTGGTGGAGTCTAGAGTGCGAACCGGCCGGTTTTCAACAGGTTTGACCACCGTTGACCGGTTCAATTATAGGTCCGGTCCAAATTCTTAAGCAATCCGGCCAGACCACCAGTTCATCGGTTCAAGCTGGCGCAGTGGCAAGAGGAGAGGATGGTTTGGCGGCGCGAGGGTGCATCGTGGACCCGCGCGGGTCTGGTGGAGTCTGGAGTGCGAATTGGCCGGTTTTCAATGGATTTGACCATCGTTGACCGGTTTAATTGCAGGTCCGGTCCAAATTCCTAATCGAATCATCCAGACTATCGGTTCACCGGTTCAAGCTGGCGCAGTGGCAAGAGGAGAGCCGTGTATGCTGGCTGCTCCGTGTTCGAATCATTGCTTCACTCATTTACTCATTTTTGGAGTATATTGGACGGGAGCTCCTGTCATGGTTCGGCGGCGCGCGGGTGCATCGTGGACCCACGCGGGTCTGATGAAGTCTGGAGTGCGAATCGGCCGATTTTCAACAGGTTTGACCACCGTTGACCGGTTCAATTGCAGGTCCGGTCCAAATTCCTAATCGAACTGGCTAGACTATCGGTTTATTAATTTTTTGGTCGAACCGGCCAGTCCGGTCCGATTCTTATAACTATGCCCTCGATTGCACTCTCGCCCTCCTATGTCGTTGCCCCTACGCTAGGTCTTCTTAAATGATATACTTTTGTTATCATTAAATTAGTTATGTAATATTTAACTAATTAAGAAGAAGAAGAAGAAGATGATGATGATGATGATGATGATGATGATGATGATGATGATGATGATGATGATGATGATGATGATGATGATGATGATGATGATGATGATGATGATGATGATGATGATGATGATGATGATGATGATGATGATGATGATGATGATGATGATGATGATGATGATGATGATGATGATGATGATGATGATGATGATGATGATGATGATGATGATGATGATGATCAAAGTGTTAGAAACAAGAGACTAAAGTGGAGAAATGATTTGTGTATTATTGAGTGTATTCAAGTTGTCTGGAATGATACAATATAAAAATGGTATTTATAGGTGTTAAGAGACTCGTAATAATAAAGACATAATATTCTATAATAAATATTCAGATATACTAAATAATTCTAATGAATGCTAATTGATCCTAATATATTCTGACATCCCCCCTCAAACTCAAGTGACAACTTTAGATTGAAACTTATTTAAAATAACGGAAAAAAATGCATAAACCGATAGAACGGGTGCAGACGAAACTACCGAAAGGAAGCGCAGACAGAACTGCCGCTGTCCGAAGGAAGCACAGATGGAACTGTCGTTGCCTGAAGGAAGCAAAGATGGAACTGCCGGAAGGAAACGCAGACAGAACTGACAGAAGAGAACGCAAATGGAACTGTCGGAAGGTTACACAGATGAAACTGTCGCAAGAGTGGCCAACTGCCGAAAAACTGCTGAAAAGATGGTGAACTGCCGGAAAACTGTTGAAAAAATGACAAAGTGTAAAGAGATGGCAAACTATTAGAAGGTGACAAAAAATATATGGTTTCTTCATGAAAATAAGTAAATAGTGGATTAATGAGCTAATCGGTGAGGTGAAAAAGTATCAAAGCATTGACAAAAAAGAAGAAAAAAATGGCACAAAAGAAAAAGTAAGTAGTGGATTAATGAGCTAATCGGTGTTAGAAACAAGAGACTAAACTGGAAAAAAGATTTGTGTATTATTGAGTGTATTCAAGTTGTCTGAAATGATACGATATAAATGGGTATTTATAGGTATTAAGAGAGTCGTAATAATAAAAACGTAATATTTTATAATAAATATTTAGAAATATTAAATAATTATAATAAAAGCTAATTGATCCTAATATATTTTGGCAGAAAGAAAGAGAAAAAAGTCAAAAGAGAAAAAATCAAATAAAAAGAAGATAGTAGATAACAATGACAACAAAAGATAGAAGAAAAAGGAACAGCAACAACAATACAGATATGAAAAAGAAAAGAAGAATATACTGTACGTATAAAATAAAAAGTGTGCGCATAATGGCTTAAGTAGACTTAGAGTTTGTTTGGGTGAGCTTCTAAGAAAATATTTTTTTTTGAGTTATCTTTTTTTTAAAAGATCTTATGAAAAAGTAAAAGTAATTTTATGTTTGGGTATCTCATGCAAAAAGATCTTTTTATCTATCAATTATGTTTGGGTATAACGATATAAAAGTACTTTTTTATTTATTTATTAGATGAAAAACATCTTTTTTTTTATTTTTCTAGTGCTTTTACTTTTACTATTAAAAATTTGCCAAATACACTAAAAAAAAAAAAATCTTTTTTTATTGAAAAAATATCTTTTTTTATTAAAATAATGGCGCCCAAACAAGCACTTTATTAAAAAATTGTTTGGTTCTCTAACTTTAAAAAAAAAAAAAACTTAACACGGTCCTGACTATACAAATTATTAACAAATTATGATTCCTCTAAATATATGTATGATTTCAGTGCCAGCAAAATCAATAGATAGATCCATCCCAGTATAGAAAGGTATACTATATGCATAGAGTATATTAAAATTAGAGTAAAATATTATTTTTGTCTTTAATGTTTGGAGTAAGTTTTATTTGTATCTTTAATATTTAAATCGTCCTATTTATATCCTTAACGTTTATAAAAGTGATTTAATGTTATCCTGCCATTAATTACACCTCATGAGCTTTAGTTGAAGTTTTAAAAATTTTTTTTTGAAATTAGAATACAAATATCTGGGACAGAACTGATGATCTACTCCGAAAAATAGCTCATCAAAAGTTAAAACTAATTCCTACAATATTTACATAATTCACTTTTTTAGGGACATAATTGAACCTAAACACAAATAGTGAGTAAAATATTAAAATCAAACACATCCAAGTGAGACCTAATTGAGAATGAATACATCAAAGTGAGAATAATTGAAAAATACAATCTGATCTGTTAGTATAATTAGCGGCAGGATAACATTGAATTACTTTTATAAATATTAGAGATACAAATAGGACGATTTAAACGTTATGGACACAAATAGGACTTATCCTAAATGATTTAAACGTTGGCAAGTTGTGCAACAAACCTTTCTTAGTGGTCCCTTGAGTCCATCCTTGGTTGAAACTCTTATAGTTCTTATTCCCAAGTACGAAAACCTTGGTGCTTTCAAGGATTTTCAGCCTATTATCCTCTGTAACTTCATCTATAAGATCATCACGAAAATCTTGGTTAACAGGTTACGACCCTTTCTTGATGAGATAGTAACCCCTACTCAAGGGGGGCTTTATTTATGGTAGGAGTGCTTTGGATAACATTATTGTTGCTCAAGAGATGCTACATTCTTTCAAGAAGACTAAGCCAAAAATGGGAGCCATTGCTTTTAAAATTGATTTAGAAAAGGCATATGACAGAGTGGATTAGACTTTTCTTGCAGAGTCTGAGTATTTTTGGCTTTCCCAGTACACTATTAATCTGATTATGAATTGCATTCAAGGATCCAACTTATCCATCTTGTGGAATGGTGCAAAATTGGAGGGGTTTCCAGCCTAAGAGGGGGCTTAGACAAGGGGATCCTATGTCACCCTATCTCTTCATCATTTGCATTGAAAGGCTAGCTACTTTCATTGAAGTCCAAGTCAGTTCTGAAAACTAGGAGAATGTAGCTATCTCTCGAGGTGGACTGCGGTTGTCACACCTTATGTTCGCTGATGACTTGTTCCTGTTTTGTAAGGTGACCATGCCTCAAGTTCGGAATGTCATGAGAACTATGGATTTTTTTACAAAGCTTCGGGTATGAAGGTTAATCTTGAGAAGTCAAAAACTCTTTCCTCTAGGAATGTATCCAATAGTCGAAGGGAGGTGCTGTGGGAGCTTTTCAGATTCAGTTGACGAACGATTTAGGAAAATATTTGGGTGTTAACATTGGGCACTCGCATTCTTTTAGAGCCTTTTTTGTGAAAACTTTATCCCGTATTAAGTTCAGATTGGCAAACTGAAAAGGTAGGCTTCTTAACAGAGTTGGTAGACTATGTTTGATTAAATCTGTTGCTTCTGTTTTACCTATTTATTGTATACAAATCTCTCTTTTTCCCTCTTCTGTTTGTGCAAAAGCTAATGCTATCATGAGATCTTTCTTATGGAAGGGGCAAGTTGATGAGCGGTGCCTTAACCTAGTCATGTAGGAGACAGTTATTACTCCTCGCAAGTTTAGTGACTTGGGTGTTAAAGATACAAAATATGTAAATCTCGCTTTAATGGGCAAGCTTCTATGACAATATCTTCATAGTCCTAATAAGCTCTGGATTCGGGTCTTGAAGGCTAAATATGAGCCGGATGTTCTTATGGAGAGTAGGAGTTTTATTGGTGCCTCAGGTATTTGGCATGATATCATGAAAGCTAAGGTCAAGATGCAAGAGGAGTTTTCTTAGAACACCGGTAGCCTTTCTCAATCCTTTTGGTTTGGAAAGTGGTACCTGAATGGGTGTCTTGCTGCTTTTGTTCCTTTTGTTCATATCACGGACACAACTTTGAGGGTGGAGAATGTTTGGTTCCACGATCACTGAAATTGGAGAGTATTGTTCACTCCCATTAATAATGACTTTAAAATCAGGTTGGCTTCTATTCGACCATGTTTGTATGGAGATCTTGATTCTGGTTGGTTCTGGAGTAGTTCTATCCCAAGGTTTATTCGGCTAGGTGCGAATATGATTGGTTGCTGAGCCATAAGATGTTTTGGGATCCTGCTATTAATTTACTCTGACTTTGGCGAATGCGCATTCCGGAAAAGATTAAACTACTCCTATGGCTCGGGATTCAGCATGTCGTGCCAACCAGTCGATTCCATTTACCGCAGATGCTTAGTTGTCTTTGCGATCTACCCTCGGTGCAACCTGGTGGAAGAAGACGTCTTGCATTGCTTCAGATATTGCATTAAAGCCCAAGCTGTTTGGCATACCTTGGTGATTGGATGAAACATAGATGACATTGGTAGAGATTTTCATAGTTGGGTCAAGCGTAACCTTCATGTTAGCGAGTGCTTGTTCTCCACGGCTATTTGGTGGATTTGGCGTGATCGCAACAATGATATTTTCAATGATGAAAATGCCTGAAGTACTTTCAAGGTAATTCTTCTAATGCAGATAAGGATTTTGGTGCCATGTCTGTTTTTGTGGGAACGCAAACCCAAATTCTCCTTCCTTTTTTTGGATTGCTCCTCCTAATTCGGCGATTATGTTGAATTGTGATGTCAGTATTTTGGTTTCTCGGCATGTGGCTGGTTTTGGATGCATTCTTAGGGATCATTTAAGTAATTGGATTAAGGGTTGCTCAGATGTTTTTTTGAGGTCAATGTTGTTAGAAGTGAGCTTTTTGGTTTGTTTGGTTTGGAATTGTGAGTTTAAAGAGGTCATTTGTGAGACAGATTACATCGATGCGTATCATGCTATTGTTCAGAATTCTTTGGGTGTTCATCTTAATCTCACCGTCAAGATCCAAAAACTGTGTAACAGATCTTAAACTGTGGATTTAGCTTTAATCCAACGGACTACAAATGCAACGGCAAATTATATGGCAAAAACTGTCGTACGTTGCAATATTTCTTATTATATGAAGCGGTTGTTGCCCCAATAAAATTTGGTTGAGTTTTTAATAAAAAATATGTCTCTTTCCTTTTAATTTTTTTTCATGTGTGTTTCTTTTGTGCTTAGTTACCAAAAATATGCTGTGGTGCATGAAT
>NC_029792.2:3411181-3411979 GCF_000816755.2 Arachis ipaensis
CTAACAAATTAATTTTTTAATATCTTATGCATTTAATCATTATCAAAGTATATTAATGTTAAAACAAAGGGTGTCTAGCATCAAAAATCTAATATGTAATTATGATATTGATATTGATATACAAGATCGAGTTGGTAGTGAAAGTGGGAATGAAGACGCAGTTTCTGAATTTTTTAACTTGACGGAAGGCAATCTCTCGTGATGTCAATATCACCAAATGAAACCTTTTTTATTCGATTGCTTCTCTTTAGATTTCTTTATATTTGGTTCTTTTTCGCTTTGGTAGTTAGCATGTTTACATCCAATTTTCCACCATGCAATATAATTGATAATTGCTCAAATTAAAGCGGAATTAGTTTTGGCGGTAGATTATTATGTTGCTATAATGATATACCACACTAACTAAATTCTTTGCATTTATTAAAAACGCAGTCATTTCATATATCCTTTTTCATATGCATGCATGGTGAGTGGTTCTATAAAGTAGTGAAGCTCACACCAAATCAAACACCATCATAATCGTGTTGACTAACGATCATTCACTACTACATTATGTATGTATATAGAATTGCAGACAAAAGTTCTTAATTGAGAACGAGTAAAAATAGAAATATGTCTTCTTATCCGTTTAAATTTTTAAGAGAAATAATTTTATAATATGATATCAAAAATTTTATAACTAAGGGGTTTAGAGATCGTTCGTTCTTGTTGATTTTTAAAAGAAATAATTTTAACATAAGACAAACAAAAAAAATCTATGCAAAATGTTTACGTAAATTTAAAACAAATTCTTACTTG
>NC_029792.2:3412020-3414215 GCF_000816755.2 Arachis ipaensis
AAATTTATCACAGAAAAAATTATTCATTTATTTAAAAAAAAGTTTTATCACAGAAAAAAGTCAAAATGTATAATAAGAAAGAAGAGGTATTTAAACAACCAATATATGAGAGTTGTAATTTATTTTTCCCTCCCTTTATCTCCTAAGTGAGGCATATAATATATACTTGGAAAGACTTGTAGAATTTGATTGCAGAAGAATACAAAAATTGAAGTAGACGAAGAAAGCTAGGCAATGAATAATGACTAGCGACTCATTAATTGGATATTAGATTGAAAATTAACTAGAAATTAAATTAAAGTTGAAGAAATGAATAGTAGAAGAATTTAACGATATGTTATTGAGTTGAAAGCGCCAACGTAGTATGATGCCAAGGCATGTTAACTACATTTACCTAACAAGCTATATATATTCAAGGAGAGAGGAAAGAAATGTTGCTGCTAATTTTATGGTGAGTGTGACTAAAAGTTTATACAATCCAAAAAACATGGACTTATCATTTTATTTAACAATGGGTAATCCATTAAAAAAAAAAAAGATTAAATTTCTCAAGAAAAAATTGTTCGTATGAAATAAAGTACTAGTTAGTACTTAGTAGTAAGAGGTTTATGTCAACATTTATTGTAGAAGGGTGTTCCATTATTGAATTCAGTAACTAATAAATGAGAAAGCTATGGATTGGAGACGAATATTCAAACTTTGGTTAATCGATTTTATACGAGAGGCCAAATAGTCCAAACTACAACTAGTAACAAGAAGCGCATTCAGCCATTCACACTATACTTTCAACAACTATATAGACTGCCATTAGTTTAATAGTTTCTGCATGACCGACTTGCATTGCATGCGTTAGAAACAAGAGACTAAACTGGAGAAAGAATTTGTGTATTATTGAGTGTATTCTAGTTGTCTATTCAAGTTATGTAGAATGATACAATATAGAAGAGTATTTATAGGGGCTAAGAGAATTGTAATAATAAAGACATAATATTCTATATTAAATATTCAGATATACTAAATAATTCTAATTAATCCTAATTATATTCTAACATCCTCCCTCAAACTCAAGTAACAACTTGAGTTTGAAACATATTTAAAACAACAAAATAAATAGAAAAAACTGCATAAATTGATAAAACGGGTGCAGACGAAACTGCCGGAAGGAAGCGCAGATGGAACTGCCGCTAGTCTGAAGGAAGCGCAGACGGAACTGCCGCTTGTCTGAAGGAAGCGCAAACGGAACTGCCGCTATCTGAAGGAAGTGCAGACGGAACTGCCAGAAAGAAATACGGACGGAACTGCCACGAGAGAACACAAATGGAACTGCCACGAGAGAACACAAATGGAACTGCCACGAGAGAACACAAATGGAACTGCTACGAGAGAACGCAGATGAACCGTCGAAAGAGACCAAAAACTATATGATTTTTTCATGAGAATAGAAAAATAGCAGATGACATTGGTGTTTGATCATTCGACTCGAAAAGACACAAGACGGAGAGAATAGGCTAGTCGGTGAGGTGAAAAAGCATCAAAGAAGTGACAAAAGGTAAAGAAAAATGGCATAGAAAAAAAAAGTGCAAAAGCTACGGTGATTTCACCACAAGGAAAACAACCTATCCTCTCTGATACCATGTTAGAAACAAGAGACTAAACTGGAGAAAGAATTTGTGTATTATTGAGTGTATTCTAGTTGTCTATTCAGGTTGTGTAGAATGATACAATATAGAAGGGTATTTATAGGGGCTAAGAGAATTGTAATAATAAAGACATAATATTCTATATTAAATATTCAGATATACTAAATAATTCTAATTGATCCTAATTATATTCTAACAGCATGTAATACCCTCCGAGCAAGTCAGCTCCAAAATCTTAATGAATAAGATTAATATTATGTAGAGTTTGATTGTTTATTTTTTTTCTTTTTCTTTTTAGCAAATGGAATTAAGAGTGACAGGTAAAGAAGTCTATCCGCCTCGTTATTTGGCGGGTTGGTCCGTCCCGTTTCGTCTAATGAGGTGGTCTTAGATTCCTTCTCCATCCTGCCTAACGCTGCAGGCTAGCAAGCCAAGTCTGTCAACTCTTTTTTTTATAAATTATTAAATATTAAATAATATATATAATTTTATAACCATTTCAATAAATTTATAATTTCTAAAGACATAAAAAAATTATAATTTCTAAATTCACAA
>NC_029792.2:3414393-3423057 GCF_000816755.2 Arachis ipaensis
TAAATAATATATATAATTTCACAACCATCTTAATAAATTTATAATTTTTAAATTCACAAATATTAAAGTTTTTATAATTATAAATATGTAATAAACATAATCATAAACCAAGTTTTTTGAAACAAAATAATAAAACCAATATTGTTCAAAGAAAAATAAACATTGTTCAAAACATATAATTAAACATTTCAAGTTTATAATCAATCAAACATAAAACATAATCCGAAATATAACTTAAAACATCTTCAACTATCATCTTCATCCTTTTGTAGATCAATAACGTCATAAAAATTTATAAAAAAAACAGTCTTAACAAAAAAAACATTTGGCCCGCCGAAAAAGTCCGTCCCACCCTGCCCTGCTGAATCCCATCAAAACCCACGACTTAAACAGGCTTTTTATGTTCGACGGTTTCAAATTTCTAGCTCAACCCGCATTTTTTAACGAATTACACAGGTTTCAACCTGTCTGCCACCCTTAAATAGAACCGTGATGGTGGAAAATCTACTTAGCAACAAAATAAAACGGCATGACTTGACTTAGAAGAAATAAAATAAAACCGTAGCCAAATGCCAATTATTCTAATATAATGGGAGCGGTAGGGAAAAAGAAGAAACAACATGGTGGGAGAGGTCCTATAGCAGGCTCTTATATATGTTTTGTACAAGATGTCTTTGGTACGGATTGTGAGGTGGATCGAAAACTTGCAGGTCGAGGCGGATGTTGGATTTTCTGACGGGAGTAATGGGAGTGGTACCTGCAAAGACATTCTGATACTAAAGTCAAAATAGATCTAAGAGGTATAAGGTATGAATAGTAAAATGACCTACCTGAAAGCCTGAGGTCCCTTTTATATAGGTGGAGGTAGCTTATCTTATTTTATCTTGTTTGATCAAGATAAAAAAGATATTCAAATTTAATTGTTAGTGATGGAATTGAGTGGGTCAATTTTGAACCTTCTGAAAGAAGGAAGCGACCCAATCCAAAAGTTGGGTCGGTAGATTGTTCCGAGTGAGAATCTGAGGACTGAATCCGTAACATGTTTAATTTAAAGTAGCATATCAAAATGAATAACAAATATCATAGAACTTTGATATATGAATGTAAAAATCACTTTATATTGACTAAAAAAAATTTAGTTAGACTAAAAACATTCAAAGCTTTTGATATAAAAATATATACTACATGTATACTAATCAACTAACAAACCAGTTATATATTATGTACTTAAGTACTAGAATACTTAAACCTTAAGTAATAGAATAATTAAACTTGTATATAGTAGTAAAACAAAAAAAAATGAGATGTCAATATTTTTATATATAGTGATTGATTTTTTTTTGTATATTTAATAAAATTAAACAAAAATACTATATACTATATATATACTAAAAGTTAGTTACCAAATCAGTTAGTTGAATATAATAACCATTTTGGGCCCTAAAAAAGGCTTACCATGTAAATAATCGTTCATCGTGTTTTTTTGGTTTGGCCCATAGAAATAAGGCCTTGAAAGTGTGCTAACTCTTGGGCTACCAAAGTTGAGTCTCTGTATAGCCCATTTCATCCACTGTTTATATATGTGAATCATAATGCAATGTATGAGGTATATGATTTCTTTTGGTATAATCATCCATGCATTAACCCTATATAAGGTTAGGTTATGCAAATTACTATATCTGAATGAATATCATAATGGACTAATTTTTCATGGATAAACTGAAAACCTTCCAACCAATGATGTTAAGAGTGGAAACTTTCAAGCATAGACTTTGTCCTTGATCTAATGTGTTTTCAACTCTGATCTGTGATAACTTTACTTGCTATACATGGCAAAATTCCCTTGTAACTCTACATGGCTGACACGTGTCACCTGAATTCTCTTCCACTTCATATATATAAGTGATAAATCACCTTCAGACAATAGAGACAGTAATTAACAAGAACAAATTAAACATGGGAAACAGAAACAGCCTTTTGTTTTTTATCCTTGTTCTGATGTGTCATGGTGTAACCTTGACAATGGGGTTATGGAGGAATCATGATGATGTAGAAACGATGTTCTTGATGAAGAACTCCAAGAGTGTGGTTAAGACAGATGCTGGTGAGATGAGAGTTCTTGAAAGCTATGGTGATGCTAAGCTTATGGAGAGGCGCTTGCATATTGGATTCATCTCCATGGAGCCAAGGTCACTCTTCGTTCCTCAGTATATTGACTCAAGCTTCATCATTTTCCTCCATGAAGGTATCATCAATCTTTTTCTTTGATGGTTTGTTCTGTCATCAAATGTAGTTATTGTATAATATGCAAGAAACTATAAACTAATGAGAGGTTAAAGATTGTTATTAGAGATAATCATAGTACATATACTTTAGGATTAATACTAGTTGTGATAGAATTCTTTGATTTACAATTTTACATTTTCTCTTGATTCTCAATATAGTACCAAAGTCTTTATAAATACTTATATAAACACTCAAAAAATCTAAAAACGAAAAACACTCACATACTGATTAAAATAGTACATAGAGAATACAGAGAAAAGATGCATGAAGTTGAATGAAAAATGGAAATGATTTCAGGGGAAGCAAAGCTGGGATTCATGTATAGAGGTAAGCTTAAAGAAAGAACATTGAAGATGGGGGATGTGTATAGAATCCCAGCTGGTTCAGCATTCTATTTGGTGAATATTGGTGAAGGTCAGAAACTTCACATTATCTGCAGCATTGATCCCTCAGGGGCAGTGGGAGCTGGTACTTTCCAGGTACACATGCATTTCACAATAATCTATATTATATAGTATTTAGATATAAACCATTTCATTGTATGCCTAGATATGAGGTATATAAGAATTTAGAATTGTATACATGCCAGAATCTTGATTTTACTTTGTATAATTGTATTATACTTTGATTAGTATGTATGTATGTATGTATGTATGTATGCAGTCCTTCTATCTTGGAGGAGGAGCAAATCCAGCTTCAGTACTTTCCGGCTTCGGAACAGATATCCTTGAAGCTGCCTTTAATGTAAGATAGCTAAGAAGCAACTTGATTTTATGTCAGCATGGATCATGCAACTAATTATGTCTTGTTATATGAATAAACATACACAGGTATCAGCAGAAGAAGTTAGGAAAATGTTCACAAGGCAACATGAGGGTCCAATTGTGAATCTGGATCAGCAAGACACAGGTTTGTGGAGCAAGTTCCTTCAATTGAAGGATGAGGACAAATTGCAACACCTGAAGGGAATGGTGCTAGACCAGCAAGAAGAAGATTTTGATGATGAAGATAATGATGGACAAGAAGAGGAGAAGCAAAGAGTATGGTCATGGAGGAAGCTCTTAGAATCAGTTGTTTGTGATGAGATAAAGAAAGCATGGAACCCCAACAAGGGTATGGGTAAGAAGCCCCCTCATATTTGCAACCTCTATGACAGAGCACCAGATTTCATCAACAGCCATGGTTGGAGTGTTGCTGTTGATGGCTCAGATTATTCTCCACTCAAAATGTCTGGTGTTGGCATTTATCATGTTAATCTCTCAGCGGTATGCAAAATAAATATAGACTTAAATTTTTGTTGTTAGTACTAATCACGCATTTGCGTGAGTCAGGTACTAGTTTGATCATAGAAGCTCTGATACTATGTCATGAAACCAGTTCTCCTAAAGTGTGTGGTACAATGCAGGGAGCGATGATGACGCCGCACATGAATCCAATGGCAACAGAGTATGGCATAGTGTTGAGAGGGAGTGGAAGAATCCAGATAGTGTTTCCAAACGGAACCAATGCAATGGATGCAGAGATCAAAGAAGGGGATGTGTTCTTCATCCCAAGGTACTTCCCTTTCTGCCAAATAGCATCAAAGGACCAACCATTGGAGTTCTTTGGCTTCACCACCTCTGCAAGTAAGAACAGGCCACAGTTTCTTGTGGGAGCCACGTCACTCATGAGGTCCATGATGGGTCCTGAGCTCGCTGCTGCCTTTGGTGTGAGCGAGGAAACCATGCGCCACATGGTTGATGCACAGCATGAGGATGTCATACTTCCATATCCACATCATCAAGATCATAACAAGGAAGTGGTTGAGGTTGACACCATTCCAAAGCTTATAAGGAATGCCATGGTTTTGGGATGGTAAATTATTTATGAGGTGATTAGATCCTATGCGGCTTTGTTTTTCTTTTTGTTATCCACTTTTTTGTTGAGATGATTGTTCACTATTTTGTTCTTTAAGAGTGAATAAAATCAACTAGTTTTGTTGAATTCGCTATGGTGTGTCTTGTTCCTCCTTTTAGAAGTATAATGATCATTGTTCACTATGAATGTCACGTTATTGCAACTCTAAAATCTATCTTCTGAGTTTCCTACTATATTTTCAAGCAAACTTTTGACTCATCATGTTTGGATCTTGGAAGATGAGTGGTTGATTGTATTATCACCCCATCAAACATACTAGTGGAAAAATCTGTTAACCTGTTTGATCAATCCAAACTAAAAAGTAAAAAAATGAAAACAGAACATTCAAGTACTTCATAAAATCACAGATAATTAAGGCAAGCAAAACATAAGATATAATGGGATTAACAAGGGAAAATCTGAAACCAGACAAGAGCACGTACCTTGGATTACCACATTGGAATGCAAATTTGTAGAAATGAGTACCTTAGTTTGCATATGCAAAGGTATGCTACGCACAAGAGATGACGCTGGCAGACCTTGCTCCTACCCATGCCAATGGATGGTAGGATGGATGCAAGTGATAGCGCCATCTCTCCTGCGTAGCAAACCTTTCAATGCTATCAAGTATGAGCATCCCTCTTCATTCTCCACTACCAATGTTTCTTGGATTCTATGTAGGCCATGAAACAAACCTCATAAATAATATATAGACCATGAATTTTCCAATTATTTATTTGTTTATCTACACTTATAGCCAGCTAGGAATCTCTCATTACCCTGTTACTAATTATCCTAACCACAAATCCACACACCACCTTTTAAATATTCTTTTTCTGCATTATCTTCTGTCTGTTCTGTGTATGTAACTCTTTTAAAGCACATGTAGTAAGAATATATATATGCAAATAATTCAAATAAAATTATTTGGTCCAATGATATTGTTCTATCTTGATTGTTATGTGGTCCTAATTCAAATAATTCAAACAAGTGTGAAATTTGATGAGGTCATAGGTGTGATGTCACATGCTGAGGTTGCTTGCCACTTGTTATATCCATCAAAAACAGCCGCCATTCCCTGTTTGGAGAATCTAACTGTTCCATGCAATAGTAAGATGTCAGTAAGACTTAGCTCGGTAATTTTATAAAGTTTTTATTATTTTATTTCATCTTGTTCGATAGATAAACAAACAAAAATCATGAGTAATCTAATGCTTATTGAATGAATCAGATGAAGAGATAAGATCAAGTAGAATAAGAAAGGCAATCATTGAAAGAGACAAACAAGTAAAAACAGAAGCAAAATTACTGCATAATACATTGAAAAATCTGCCCTGAAACAGCATTTTGCTTGGAAGATCGAAATAGCTGGTGGATAGGACGAAAGAGACCCGTGACTAAAGAAACCAAACCAAACCAAAAGCAGGAAAAAAAAAAAAAGCAATGCAGTCAATGCTAAACCATGGTGTTCCTGTGTGTCTTTCAGGGATAATTCACCCCTCCCTCTTTCTCATGAGTAACTAAACCCCCCACAATTCATTATTGTTGGTGGTGTAGGATGGGAGGATCATGAACGCAGGAGGAAGGCCATGAAGAGGATGCAAACATCACTAGTGTTGAGAGAGGAACATGTGCATGCAAATCAAGATTTTGTGAATGTCAAAGGTGGTGATGATGAGGCTAAATTTTTTTTATATTGATTAAATATATGTAATACATTGATATTGAAAGATTAAGTGTTTTTTATACGGTGTTTTATTCAAATCGAACAGTCCGATTTGTTTGGAGAAAAAAAATAAATTACAAATCGAAGGATGTGTTTTGTATTTTTTATTTTTTTTTTGTTTTTTAAAATAAAAATCAGACGATCCGATTTTAACATTAAAATTTTTTTTATTTTCGAAATCACAAATCGAACGTCCAATTTGTGATTGTTTGTTTAAAAAAAAATAATACAAACAAATTAGTGCCTCAAATTTATACATTCCATACCAATATAAAACACACATCTCCTCACACTTCTTATTATACACCTCTTTCACACATGAAAAATAATAAGCGCTGATGATGACAAGTCTCACATCGGTCAGATTTAACTGTGAAAGCTGCTTCATTAGGTTCTGCAAAAGCTGCTTCATTAGGTCAGATTAAACTTCAATACATGTTTGGTTGTATATTATTGAAAATGCTTTTATTGAATTTTTTTTTTTTTAAATACACACAAACGTGAAAAATGTTGTTTTAGATGCGGGTTCGAACGTGTGCCACAAGAGAATTTTGTCTGAATGTCTTTGAATAAAGTAGTGTTCTATTGTTTCTATCAATTTTCATACGTACTTCGCGTTCCTCCTCCTCGGTGACGGATCCAAAAAATTTTGGTAGTGGGGACAAAATAAGTGGTTATTTTCTATATACATATAATATGGTTAATTTTTAAAATATCTAATTTACAAATTAAAACACTAAAATAATAATTTAAATAATAACATATAATTTAGAATTTTATTATTTAGGTTTCGTATTATAAAAAAATTAAGTAATCTTTTTCTTAACACTACAATCGAAATATCTATCTTTTTATATAAGATAATGCTACATATTTATGTTCTTTTGTTAACCAAGTCCACCCAAGTTAGTCTAAGATAACAAAAATCAGTTATCACTAACATTATTTCAAGTATTGTTGTTTAACTTGGTTAGACTTAGTTCATAAAAAGATTTGGATGTGTAGTATTATTCTTACATATATATAAGTAAATACTTATTTAAAAATTTACTTCTCATACAATTAGAAGCCAATATTTATTGAGATTCATAGTTGAGAAAGTTCTTTCAATTAATGCAATTGTTATGAAAAAAAATTAAAACTAATATAAAAAAAGATAAAAAATAATCTTTCGAGTCGATTTCTAAAAAAAAACACAAATTTCATTTAAATTGAGAATTGATCATTCCAATGACATCTAATATAAAATTTTTAAATTGACTATGAAGTACCAAAAATTGAATAAAAAATTATTGTGGGGTCAAATTCAATAATTTAGTGGGGCAAATAAATATTATTATCATATACTACTCAAAAAAATTTCAAATTGTAGTGGGGGCGGTTGCCCCCACAATTATATATGTACGTCCGTCCCTGCTCCGCCTCCTCTTCCTTCTTCTTCTCTTTTTCTGTGCGTTTCTTCTCTTTTTTTTCTTCGCGTGTTTTATCTTCATCGTTTTTTTATTACTGTTGTTGTTGCTATATTTTTTTTTTCTTTTTCTTTCTATTGATTTTGCAACATTATATATTTTTTTCTTCTTTGTTTGATTTTTTCTCCCAAGAAGAATTATAAGAAAACGAAATAAGAACACGGGAAGAAGAATCAGTAGAAGATGAGGAGGAGGAAGAGGAAGAATTTTGAATTATGCGTAACTTATCAAAATAAAAATACACCCAAAATTCTAAAAAATATACTCAAATATCTTCGTGTTACATCCAAATGTTTTCGTGTTACACCCAAATTTGCTGAGTATAGAAAAATGTTTCCTCTAATGCTGCATTTTTTCTTTTTTTTTTTCCTTATTTCTTTCTTTCTTTTAGTTAAATGAATATAAATTCATCATCTTCCAAGTAATTTTACAGCATTATGTGTTTTTTCTTTTTCTTTGTTTGATTTTTTTGTTTTTATTCTTGTTAATAGAGTAAAAGAAGAAACTTGAGAAGGTAAAATAAAAAGAAAAAGATGAATAAACAAAAAAGAAGAATAAGATAGTGATGATGATGAAAAAAAAAAAAGAAGTGGTAGAAGATGAGGAAAAGAAATAATTTTGAATTAACCAAAACTTATTAGAATAAAATACACCCAAAGTTTCTTAAAATACACACAAATATCTTTATATTACACCTAAATTGTCACCAAAAAAATATTACACCTAAATTTATTGCAAATACAAAGAAATATTTTTTTCAATGCTAAAATTTTACATTATATTCAATTCAAATCATCAACGATAAAATATTATTCACCTACAGAATCATAAACTACTAACGAAAAAATTAACTAGAAGAAATTTCAATGAAAAAAGACGGAGGAAGTGGTAGTGTTGGTAACGACGATAATAAAAGAGAAGAAGAAAAAGAAGAAGAGGAAGAGGAGGAAGAGGAGAAGAGGAAGAAGAACGTGCAGCAAGAAGAACGTGAAGAACGGCTTGAAAAAAACGCTTGTATGTGGAGAATTATTCTTTCCTATCTATCTTTTGTTGTGAAACTTTTTTTTCCCCCAAAAAAGTTTTTGTGGATATTATTTAGAAAGAAGAGGAAGAGGAGGAGGAGGAAGAGAGGAAGAAGAACATGAAGAACGGCTTGAAAAAAATGCTTTTATGTAGAGAATTATTCTTTCTTATCTACCTTTTGTTGTGAAACTTTTTTTTTTCCCAAAAACTCTTTTGTGGATGTTATTTCTTATGCTATAAAAATATCAATGTTAATTATAATTC
>NC_029792.2:3423069-3425878 GCF_000816755.2 Arachis ipaensis
GTGAATTAAATATATTTATAATTTAATTATCAAATAATAAATATATTTTTTTATTGTGATGACAAAAACACAATTTCAAAATAGATTAATCAAACATATCTTCAATGTTTCTTCTGTTTGAAAATACAATTCATTTTAACAAAGCAATCACATTTTCTACAACATGAAAATCAGAAAATGGAAATAATTTTCAGAAGTTAAAAATAAAAAATATTTTCTAAAACAATTAATTCTAAAATAACCCTAAACAAAAATGAAAAGCCAGCCAGACTTATTTATTTTCACCAATTGTTTCCTCTTAGGCTCTTATCAATCAATCTGTGTGGTTTTTTTATCAGCTCCGAATGTCGAAGAATAGCATAAAACAAACATTCTATTGTCAAGCTATGCTTAACACGTAAACAGTTGAAGTTATAGTAATACTCAGATTTCCAAGATAGGTGGAACTCTTTAATTCCACCAGCACAAGTTGATTCAATTGAATGAAAACACTTAACTCTTCCAGAGGAAGAGCATTGCTATTATCAAAATTTTGTTCAAAAACCTGCCAAGAATTGGACATTTTAACGCAATGAAGATCATGCTGACGACAAATTATATAGTTATATCTGAGTATATGACCAGTGGAAATAAAGATAAGAGGCAAAATAAAAATAATAAAAGATAGATCTATAAACGAAAAAAGAAAGTTTAACCAGAAAACCAAATCATCGAAGTTTAAAACTGAACACGACCGAGAAATCAAATACTAGCATCGCCACCGTCTATCAAGCACCCAATTCTGAGACTGAGTACTGTACAGAGGTAGCAACAACCTACGACACCAAACACTAAACAAGATACTTAAGGTAGTTCCGCCAGAGACATAGCTGACGAAACATTTATTCATTATCATAGATGTAAAAGCATGCTGAACCCGCACGGTTCATTTGCCAGCTTTCTTCGCAGCAGATTTAGTGATCTTAGCTGAAGCATCCTTCTTCTCAACGCTCTTGATGACACCAACAGCAACAGTTTGACGCATGTCCCTCACAGCAAACCTTCCAAGTGGAGGGTACTCAGCAAAAGTCTCAACAACCATTGGCTTTGTGGGAATCATCTTCACCATACCAGCATCACCATTCTTAAGAAACTTGGGCTCCTTCTCGAGCTCTTTGCCAGAACGCCTATCAATCTTGGTCTGGAGCTCAGCAAACTTGACAGCAATGTGTGAGGTGTGGCAGTCAAGGACTGGAGCATAACCTTGGCCAATCTGGCCAGGATGGTTCATGATGATAACTTGAGAGGTGAAGCTTCCAGCCTCCTTAGCAGGATCATCCTTTGAGTTAGAAGCAACAAAGCCACGCTTCAACTCCTTCACAGAAACATTCTTAACATTGAAACCAACATTGTCACCAGGGAGAGCCTCAGGGAGAGACTCATGGTGCATCTCCACAGACTTAACCTCAGTCTGGAGTCCAGTGGGGGCAAAGGTCACGACCATACCAGGCTTGAGGATACCAGTCTCTACACGACCAACTGGAACAGTTCCAATACCGCCAATCTTGTAGACATCCTGAAGGGGCAGCCTGAGAGGCTTGTCAGAAGGTCTCTTTGGCTCATTGATCTGGTCCAGAGCCTCAAGCAGGGTGGGTCCCTTATACCAATCAAGGTTGGTGGACCTCTCAATCATGTTGTCTCCCTCAAAACCAGATATTGGTACAAATGCGATCTTGTCAGGGTTGTAACCAACCTTCTTCAAATAGGATGAAACCTCCTTCACAATTTCATCATACCTAGCCTTGGAGTATTTTGGGGTCGTTGCATCCATCTGTAAAACACATCCACAAATAAATTAGAACGACAAGAACATCATCAAAATCAAAAGATGGCTGAAAATATTTAGCAAAAGTGGATTATACCTTGTTGCAACAGCAGATCATCTGCCTAACACCAAGGGTGAAAGCAAGAAGAGCATGCTCACGGGTCTGGCCATCCTTGGAGATACCAGCCTCAAAACCACCAGTGGTGGAATCGATGATCAGAACAGCACAGTCAGCCTGGCTGGTACCAGTGATCATGTTCTTGATGAAATCACGATGACCAGGTGCATCGATCACAGTGCAGTAGTACTTAGTGGTCTCAAACTTCCACAGGGCGATGTCAATGGTAATACCACGCTCACGCTCTGCCTTGAGCTTGTCGAGAACCCAGGCGTACTTGAATGAACGCTTGTTCATCTCAGCAGCCTCCTTCTCGAACCTCTCAATCACACGCTTGTCGATCCCTCCAAGCTTGTAGATGAGGTGGCCGGTGGTGGTCGACTTGCCGGAGTCGACATGGCCGATAACGACGATGTTGATGTGACTCTTCTCTTTTCCCATTCTCTACAGAAAAAACTCAACAAAACACTGCACAACACCCGCAAACACGAAAAACAGAAAGAGTCAACTCCAGAGACATACAACAAACCACACATCAATGATCAAACAAGGCATATCAATAAATTAACCATCCACACCAGAACAAGACATAAACCACAAGAAAACTAGAGATATATAGTAATAATTCTCATAATTGTGACGATTCTAGGTAGATAAAAGAGATCAAAACGTATCTGCAGCTAAAACATTCAAAAACAGAAGAAAAAGGTAAATAGATACAGTGATTAAAAGATCTAACACAATTTTAAGGAATGAAAGATCATTATGCGAAATTCAGAGACAACGGTATTGATGATGAAGAACATATCAATAATCAAACGAAAAGAATTGAGAGACAATCCATGAAAGCGTAACATACAAGACCCTGCTTTCCAGAATAGAAAGCT
>NC_029792.2:3425898-3430863 GCF_000816755.2 Arachis ipaensis
GAAGAAGAGGATTGGAGGATGAGAATCAGAGAATGGGTGTGATCGCGAATGTGTGAAAACGAGGAATTAGGGTAGGAGTGATACTTATAGTATGAGAGACAGTGTAGGGTTTGTTTTAAAAAATTTGATGGACCATAATACCCTCGTTAACTCCCCTGTGTTGCTTTTTGCTAATTTTTCGGAGTGGCGGCGCTAGGTTTGCGTGGGCACCACGTTTAAATTTGTGGGTCCTTTTGGGACACTGGCGGCGCTAACGCTGGAACAATCGGAATTTAGCTCACCGCCCTTAGTTAATTTTTTATTGTAAAATTATTTTTTAATGTTATCTTTTAGAAGATATAGGCTATGGATTCCTTACTCCCACTTTTATGTGGGAGTATCATTAGCCAACACTAAAATAATTACAAAAAGAACCCCATTTTTTTGTTTTTAAAAAAATCAGTAATTAGATATTGACCCTCTAATTACTCTTTTTTACACATTGTTCTTTTTTCTTTAATTTCATATTCAAAGTAATGGTGAGAGTGAGACATTTGGTCTGCTAGGGTTTTGTTTTCCTCCTTCAATCATCGTAGCGGTGTAGCCATTCTCTCTTCCTCTCCCTCCGCAGTCTCTCTCGTTCGCTGCCGCCGCTTCGCAAGACGCCGCCGCCACACTTGGAGGTTAGTTAATCATTATTTTTTTTTCAATAGTCAAGAAATTTAATTATGCTTGCAATGAAAACTTAGAAATCTATTCAGTATTTTCACTGAAAATAATTTTATTTGTATATGTATCTGGTCACTACCTCTATGGTAAATACTAAATAGAGCAGCACTATCTAATCTAGTGTAGTAGATGTAGATCAACTCAAACTTTTATGAACAGAAAAGAAAAGAAAGTTGTGGAGGCACGTGAAGTGCCATCAACTTCTGTGTATGTGTTGTGGCCAATGGCAGTGAAGGGTGTCTTTTGGATGCTTGCTTTTCTAGCTGCATAAACGGGTAATTATTGGAGAAAGAGAACCGTTATGCGTGACAATGTAAAATTGACCTCACCATTGTTTTATATTATTCATTTAACGTTTTATTATAATGCTGTTGAATGGTCCTTGTTGCTAAAACATTATTATACTTTACTGCTATTACTGCTGTAACCTGTAAGTGATTAATCTTTGTTGAATGAGACTTGATTAGTAAGCTGAGTTAATTGGAATTTCTAAGGGGGGACAAAATCTAAGATAGCAGTAGCTTAGGCATGGTGGATGAACTCAATAAACTATTTATACTCAAATTGGTTTGGAATTTTGGTTTGGTTTGAGAAATCAATTCATTTTAAAATGTAATCAAACTAAACCCTTCTGGATCCTTCCAAGTTTCAGGGTCTCTATGGATGGCAAACACATTTACGTATACTATCGTCTTGGCTTCAATTTCATACCCTGCTATTCTGCTATTTTTGTTGAATTCTCTTGGTACCAATGGTGCAGGTGCATAATATCTTAATGTTTCTTTGATCACTGCTTTCAGATAAACAAGCTTTTCAATATCTTCATCTTCTATGAATGGTTTCTTGCCATATAAACTTCATATCTTCTTCCGAACGCAATCCTGCACACTATAGAACTCGACACGGACATCAATATCTCACTCAGATTCGTGGTTTTCGAAGAACTCACGTGCTCTGATATCTTGCCTAACATTCTTTCCACTTCAGATTTTCTGATGTGGTAGAATCCAGAGATTCGCTTGGAGCTGAAGAAATGAACGACGCAGATCTTCCTGATTTCTCTCCAGTACTCGCTGCATGGAGAGAAAATCAAATCGAAACCGTTGTAAGAGAGTCTAGTGGTTCCGAGCGACGGAGGTCTGCTTGAAACGTCAAGATCATGGTCTTTGAGAACCTCCTTTGCGAGTTTCGGTGAGGAGATAACTATGGCTGGTTTGAACCCTATTTGAAGGGAGAATATGGAGCCGTAGATCTTTGAGAGGTTCCATAGTTGGAGATTGAGGTTGGAGCTGTCGAGTTGGTGGAGGTTTCCGATTATGGGAAGTGGTTTAGGACCTGGTGGTAGTGGTTCTTTTGTGTTGTTGTTTCTTTAAGTGATGAAATATCACTACTGCCATTAGAGGAATTGCAAGAAGAAGCAGATAATACAGAAATGAAAACATTGAGTGGAAGAAATTGAAGAAGCCAATGCAAGCTAAGGGTGACTAATTAGTTATAGAGAACGATCAGATACACTTTGCTGCTAAGAAAATTAAATTTCTTACTATATATATAGAGTTAAACCTTGTAAAATTAATAGTTGAGAGTCGTTATTTTTTTTCTTTTTTGTAGTGATCAGAGGTGCCGCTTCATGAATTTTTTTTATGAAAAAAGTATAAATAGACAATGAGAATACTAAACAATGTGAATAATGAATATATTATATATTTAATTTAATAGATATGCAGATAATTATGTTTGTTATTTTTAATTGGATGGTTATTTCTTTTGATATGCATATGCCCTTCGATGACACTAAATTCAATTAAACCAAAGAAGTAATAATATATCTCTTAAGAAGAATCGAGGGATAAATAGGGCGAGGCGGAGGCAGGGTGCGGCGGCGGCGGAGGCGTGGCGCGTCGGCGGAAGTAGGTGGCGGAAATTTGCAGCAGAGGAAGGGTATGAGAATGGCAGGGATTGCAGTTGTCTGAAAACCCTAACTGCTTCTCTTCTCTGAAATGCCCCTGAATCTGAAATAAGAAAAAGAACGGGGATGGCAAAATTAGGGTTTTTTAAGAACTCTAAGGAGAGTGGAGAGTGAGGGCAGAGTTAGGGAAGGAAAGAAAGGCTTCAACCTGGTTGATGCTCTCCAAAAATCAGTAATCTCTTGAATTGATAAACAAGATAACTGATTTTTATCCTTAAAATTTTTAAAAATTAGTGATTCAAATATAACTGTTTAATAAGTTAAACTGATATCTACATCAGTTTTAATTTTTTATCTTATCCTATCTTATTCTTTCATAATAATAACAATAATAATAATAATTTGAGTGCAACAATCCTCTAAACCCTGTGTACTCTTTGCTGCCCTTTAGATTAGATTATAGATTATGACCCAATTTTTTCAGTATCCCAATTAAAACACACACAAAAAAATAATAAAAACAAAAACCACAATGTGCATTGTGTATGTATATAGCCGAAATGCATCTATAATAGTGGGCTTTTAGTCGGTTGCAAATTCCTATTCCCAATCCTCGAGAGCTCAGCCTCCTATTTTTCACAATTGCCTAATGCCTACTCACTCAAAACTTTGATTGTCGCTCTCCTCCTCATATACTTGGCTACCATATTTTAAACAACTTCGATTAAGTTGAATTATATCGAAACACCTTTAAACACGGATCCTCCCATCCTCGCAATCCAGAAGCGCGTGCAGAAGAGTAGCCATAGGAGGGTGGGTAACGCGATTATGCTCTCTAACGCTTTGTTTGGTAGTGAAAAGAAATAAGGAGAGAAATTGAGTGAAAAGAAATAGAAAAAAAATAAATAGAAATGAAATTTAATTTTTATTGGTGTGTTTGGATAGAAGAAAAATAGGATAAAAAAATATTGAAAGATAAATAATTTATGTTGTTTATTTAAAAAAATGAAAATAAATAAATAAATTAAATTATATAATGATAATATTATTCTTTATATTATATAATAATGTTATTATGTATATAATTATTATGTAAATATTTATAAATGTGATTAAATAATAACAACAAAATTTAATTATATTTATAATATAACAAGTTAGGAATAATAATAATAATAATAATAATAATAATAATAATAATAATAAAATTAGGTTGAAGAAGAGTCTTTTATAAAAAGAGAATGGTAGGGTTTGAAATGATGGAATGGAATGAGTTTTTTTTTTTGTTCTTTTTTTGCCTTAGTTGGGGAAAAAAGTTTTTGGTGAGTTCCTTTCACTTTTTAATATGGTTGTACTTTTTCTTTTACATTTTCTTTCAAAATCAAACAAGTAAAAGTATACATTTCCCTTCTATTTCTTTTCGTTTATATTATATTCCCCATATTTTCCATCTAAACAAACATATCGTAAATAGGAGGAATTAATTCGGGTTTATTGTTTATGTTCTTTTTCAGATCCCCATTAAGAAATGCATTCTTCACATCCATCTGACTGAGAGACCATTTTTTAACCGCGGCAATGGCAAGAAGAGCTCGAACAGACGTAAGGCGAGCGACAGGGGCAAAAGTCTCTTCATAATCAATACCATACTCTTGCGTACAACCTTGAGCAACCAAGCGGGCCTTATAACGGTCAATAGAGCCATCAGAGCGAGTCTTGATCTTGTATACCCATCTACTGCCCACAACTTCCTGATCAGAAGGAGGATCAACCAGATCCCAAGTGTGTGCTTTTTCAAGTGCCTGTAATTCTTCTTGCATTGCTTGTTGCCAATTTGGGTTTGAGGAGGCTTCTCTGAATGTCTTAGGTTCATGTTGATGAAGAATAGTAGAAAAGCAATGGTAATCAAGAAGATGAGGAGGTGGATTTCTTACCCTAGAAGAACGAGCGGGAGGAGGAGGCATGACGGTAGGATCAGGATCATCGTCCGGTCTGGAATCATCGGGAGATGGAGAAGGCGGAGGAACAGGATGCTGTGGAGGGTCACTCGAGGTAGAACCCGTAGAATCATCACTAGGAAAAAGATCAACATTGGGGTTAGTAAACAAAGGTGACTGAGTAGTGGGAATCGACTCAAAGGATGAGAACCGAGAAAACATGTGATGCTCCCAGAAGACAACATGACGAGATATACAAATACGTTTAGAAAGAGGATCCCAACAACGATAACCCTTGTGTTCAGTACCATAACCAAGAAAACAACATATACGAGCCCGAGGTTCAAGTTTACTATGTTCATGAGGCTGAAGAAGAACAAAACATACACAACCAAAAACTCGAAGAGAACT
>NC_029792.2:3431333-3443869 GCF_000816755.2 Arachis ipaensis
CCTTAATGACCTTGGAAAACTGAGTTTTAATCATAGTAGCAAAGTTGATATAGATCTGAGGTAACTCATGGCGATTAGTCATCAAATAAACCCAAGTAAAATGGGAATAATCATCAATGAAAACGACAAAGTATCGAGCTCTGCCCATAGAGGCAGTGGGAGCGGGGCCCCAAACATCAGAGTGAATGAGATCAAAAGGAGAGCAAGCAAGAGATGAATTATTGTGAAAAGATAAAGCAGGTTGTTTGGCAGTTTGGCAAGAAATGCAGTCAAAAGATTCATTCGGAACCTGACCTAAAACACCCTGAGATACAAGAGGACGCAGTTTTCCTAAGGAGGTGTGGGCAAGACGTTGATGCCATAAGTGAAGGGTAGAGGGAGAAGAAGCAGCACAGAGATTTGGTACAGGAGGAATATGAAGACTTTCGAGTTCAAACAACCTTCCGACCTTACGTCCAGTCCCGATGATCTGTCCCGTCCGAGGATCCTGTACACGACAACCAGAAACAGAAAAGGTGACGTCAAAACCCAGATCAACAAGTTGACCAACAGAAATAAGATTGAAGTTTAATTTGGGAATGTAGTAAGTATCAGGAAGATTAAGAGATGACTGAGATATAGAACCCTTGTGTGTTGCATGCAAGAGGGAGCCATTTGCAGTATTGACAGAAGGTCCATTTGTAGTTGCAGACATGGACGAGAAAATATTACGCAACGGAGACATGTGGTTAAAGCAACCCGAGTCAAAGTACCATTTAGAAGTACCTGGAGGGCTCGATAAAGCAGCAGGGGTATTACCAGAAACAGAGAGAAGACGCTGTAGAAGAGATGCAATATCAGATAGAGAGACAGTGGTAGGTTCAGTAGTAGCAGCAACAGCAGAAGCAGGCGCAGGACGTGGTGGACGAGTAGGACAGGTAGTAAGCAAATGTCCCGAGAGCTTGCAATAACGGCAGAACAACTGTGAACAATGGTAGCTAATATGCCCTTTCTGGTGCGACATGCGACATTCAACAGAGGGACAGCTGGAGAACGGGTGCCCGAAACGGTTACAGTTGCGACAGAATGCCCCCTTTCTGTCTCAAAAACATCAAACATCTGACTTTGCCATAAAAGTAGTCATAGAGAACAAACATCAGAAGGCCCCCTTTCTGTCTGTCGGGCGCGGGCCGTCTCGCGTCTGGTTGCCACGTGGGGCTTCAAAATCGGAAAGAGCTCACCAAAAAACCTTAGGGAGGGTCCCACTTGTCTGCCACGTCAGCGCCACGTCAGATTCCACGTCAGCAGCCACATCATCAAGCAATGACACGTGGCACACGGGGATTGGAGACGCAAGACACGTCAGCAGCTGACAGGGCGCGAGGTGGCGCGCAGGTTGGATGGCCGGGTCGGGTCGGTATCGCGGGTCGGACGCGGGCCGTCTCGCGTCTGGTTGCCACGTGGGGCTTGGATGAGCCGTTGATCTGGAGCGCTGATCCAACGGCGACGGATGCTTCTGGAAGAGAACGCCTGCAACCGGACAGCCAACTTCAGGTGGCGCGTGGCGGCGCGTCCGGCGGAGTCTGGAGGTGATTCCGGTGGCGTTGAAAACGTTGCAACGAGTTGAAGGCGGCGGTAGTGGCGGTGACGAACCGAAACGGCAGGAAGGGGTTGAAAACGGAGCACAAAGTACTGCTCGGAGACAATCGGACGGCGAACTTCAGACGGAGCGTGGCGGCGCGTGCGGGGGTTTCCGGTGACGAGGCTGGACTCGTTGAACTCGCAACGACGAGACGAAGGCGGTGGTAAGGGCGGTGACGAACCAAAGCGTCTGAAAAGGGAGCAAAAGAGAGACCAAAGAACACTGACGGAAGAGGAAAAACAAAGGACTATAAACTAATATTCATGGAAAAAAAAAATGACCTAAGCTCTGGATACCATGTTAGAAACAAGAGACTGAGAGAGTAATCTGAAAGGTGTCTTATTGAGTTGTCAAAAGTACAATATACAAGAGGTATTTATAGGTGCTAAATGAATCAGAGTAATAAAGGCATAGAATCCTATAATTAATATACAGATATACTACATAAATGTAGTCGATACTAATTGATCCTAATTAATGCTAATGATTCTCTAACAGTTTAAAAATGACCTGATTGAATCGAGTCTCTAGGTCTACCCATGAGAAAAAGAAAAAACATGGAGTTAGGTATAGCGTACAACTCCGCCCATATACTAATAATGCAATCCAAGCTCACTAAAAATAGTAAATTCTGATTAAAAAACATAATGATATTGTCTTTTCTTCCTAAGCGGGTTTATCAGTGCTTAGATACTAAGGTAGTGTTTATTTTGAGGTATTGGAATAAAAATTGAGAGATTAAAATTTAATATTATGTTTTTTATCCAAAAATTGATACTAAAATTTCAGTGTCTATTTTTTTTATTTTTAATTAATTCTAATTATTTTTTATGCAAATCAAATGTGGGCTTCATTTTTATTTTAATCTCCGTTTTCTATTTTATACCAAATATAATATTGAGACTTATTTCGGTCTTTATTTCCTAATTTCTATCTTTCAGTCTTAGGATCAGTTTGGCTAAACTTCTTAAATAAGTTTTTTTGAAAAATAAGCTTAAAATATAAGGACTTTTATTAATAACAACTTCTAAATAAGTTATTTTGTGTTTGAAAAATTATTATAGGAGTCCTTGTTTTAAAGTTGTGCATTAAATAAGAATTATAAAATAGCTTTTGAAAATAGGAGAAGTCACATTTTTTAACTTCTTCAAAAACTCTTAAATAACTTTTTGAAAAATTAAAAATTTACCTAAAAAATTATACCAAATACTATTAATATAATTTTTTATAAGTTAAAAGCTAAAAAAAATAACTTTTGAAATTTTCCAATCGAACCCTTAATTTATAAACTTCTATCTCTCTTTCAAATGCTATCTAAACGATGTAATATATTACTTGAATAAGCATAAATGAGTAAAATGTCAAAGTGATACATAACAGTACCATATCAAATTATCAACTAACAGGAGACAGTACACTACTATTTGTTGTTTTGTGTTAAAATAATCATTTAGAGAAGTTTGTGACTAAAATTTGTCGATTTTTTTCTACTTTCTGATGATAATTTTAGTAGATACCAGAGTATTACTCTTAGCAATAGAAATTAATATTTGTTGCGGGAATTCTATAATATATGTACTAGATCAAAATTTAAGACATACATTATTATAAAGGGGAGACTCACGTCAAGATGCCCAAAACAATTTTTTTTACAGTTGCTGAGGTGTCACTTTGTGATTGGTCAATTATAAAATCGGTTAATAAAATTTATTTTTAAACCAAATGCTTTAAATCCAGTTTGACTCAGCTGGTTTAAATAAACCGGTTTAGTTTTTTTCTTTTTTTGTCCTTTTCTTCCATCCATCAAACTACGTCGTTTCACAATCCCTTCTCCTCCCTCAACCTCATACTTTCACAGAAGCTCTCTCATCTCTCATATCTCATTGACGCGAGCCCAGATTTCTCTTTCTATCAGCATCATCCGAGAAGCTCGTCGTCAGTCTCCTCCGATCTCGCGTGCCTTCCTTGCCGTCGTCATCACTGGCGGCAGTAGCCGGAACTTCCCGACCTGGACGTCGTCGCCGCTCCATGTCTTGTCACTGCCTCGCAGTCAGTCTCGCGCGCCGTCATTGTGCCCGTCGACGCCGACACAGAAGCAGCAGGTCCCCGACTTCCTCCTCGCCTTCAGCTAACTCCTCGGCTTCCTTCGCACAACCTGGTCCTAATTTGGTGAGTTTTCAAAAAAAATTTCTGTTCGTCTTTTTTGTGTTTGGTTGCTGTGTTTGATTTTTTTGTCAAAAATAATCACATTGAGTGAAGATCACCAATATGGGCACATGGGTATTCATAAAAAGATGAATTGTATGAATGATTGAAGCCAAAATTGGAATTTTTTACTATTTTATTAATAATTGTATAATTGGGATCAAACAAAATTAAATGGGTTATGCAAAAAACTGGTAACTAAAATTGAAATTGATTTTGAAATAAGTAGTGATGAAAGGGAAACAGTAATATAAAAAAATATAATTACAGAAGTAAAATTGGAACGGAAAAGGAAATGAAATAAAATTCAATTGAGAAAAGTAGCACTTATCCAGAAAATTGCATGTGAGGTTTATTTTTCTTTTATTTTTCCTTTCTTCTCTTCATACTAAAATTTCTTTTATAAAAAAGGAAAATATATCCAGGTATTAAAATGATTTATAAAACAACTAAGTTTCACTAAACTTCCAATATTGTATGCCTAAGGTAAAGAACATACCTTGGTTACTCGTACATTCTCAGGTAGCTTCAAGGATCTACAGAAATAAATAAATAAATTTCAAAAGACGAACTGCAAGAAAAATGGTGTAGTCCATCCATAACTACCACAGATGGGGCCCTTTCTAAAAGTGCAGCACTGCTGGTAGCAGCTGGGGAAATTGGATTTATTGTAGGCTGCCACAGCCACAAAATTCTGTTTCAGTTTGCACTCAAAAGATTTCTCACAAACACAAAGGATAAGTGGATTTTTTATTTCATTATTGATGGAGAGAGTGAGATTTACAAGAATATTAGAGAAAATGGTGTTTAACAAGGGTCTGGGGGCGCGTTCTTTGGGAAGCACAATACGCAAAGTGCGTATTCCCCTACAATACGCAAAACCCGTATTGCGTGCATGGTCGACACGCGTCAAAGAACTGCAAGCCCGTGAATAAGGTGATGTTTGACTGTCTCTCTCTCGTCAATGTACACAAGCTTCCCCAATTCGCAAACATTTTAAGAGACAACCACAGTTTCAAACGTTCCTTTCCTTCTACTCTTTAATACTTCTTCAGTTCTATCCGTCCATGCTTCCTCCTGCAGAGGTGCAGGCACCCATGGCTGAGGATGATAATGTTGGCGAGGATGATAGTGATAGTGACAGCGATGGTGATGACGATGCAGGTAATAATATACTATTGTATTCATTACTATGGTATATTAGTGTATGATTGTGATATATTTTTGTATTCGTTATTGGGATATATTAGTGTTTTCTTGTGATATATTTATTATTGTGATATATTTATTATTGTGATTTTTTATGTCATATAGGTGGTGCGGTAGGTGCGGATATGGCGGATACTTCAGATATTCATGGTAAAGGGTATAATCTGAGGATTGAGCCAACACGTAGAAGTGCAAGTAGATATACCCCTTCCACAATCAAGAAGGCGGTTAAGAAATGTACTAAATTTGTGAAAAAGACATTTAGCAAATAATTGTTATTTATCTTTTAATTTAAGACCGCAATTGTAATTGTTATGAATTTTATAAATTCACATCAAATTCGAACACACAGGAATTTCATAAAGTAGTATTTAATACAATTGATGTAGTATTTAAATCCAATTCCTAATGAAGGAAAAACCAAATGCACTAAGACATAGGTGCAGATCCACCAGCACTAGGCCCTGCACGATGGGGGCATCTACTTCGATTGTGGCCTTCGCCTCCACAAAGCCTGCAACGCCTAGGACCACGCATATCACGCATATCCATTTCATTCAATAAGCGGGTTATTTTGGGACGCCCTTTGGAAACCGCTTTAAGTGCGGATTAGGTATGTGTCTTGGTCCTTGATACACCGGCCATGTTGCTGGATTTCCTAATGGCTTAAACCGTGCTCTATACACCTTTCTTATCTCATCCATCCTATAGACCTCATGAACGTATTGTTGTCAATCAAGTCGTTGGTTCGCACAACACGCAAAGACATGGCGACATGGGATTCAATCTGTCTGAAACTCACCACAATCACAATATCGTTGACGGAGATTCACCGCATACTCGATACCAATGGGCATCTCACGTACCTCAAAGATCTCATTTTGCCTGTCAAATAGGTTAACCTGGATGTTTCCTGCTGCTTGCTGATTTGATTGCAGTTTGTTGCTAGCATATTCAGAAAATACATGTCCTGCATTCCTTCGAACCTCAGCCTCAACCCTCTTCCTAGTGAACAACTCATTTAGCCTATAAAAAGTTCATTCCTCGTATGTTATTGCAAAAGGAATAACAATATCACGTGGATTCTCACAAACAAAACTCACACCCTCAGATGTTTGGGAAAAGATTTGACCATTATAATATATTTTCAAACTAATACCTCTCTCCATTTTTATACTCTTACATTCTCAAAAAAATAAAACACTCTCACACTCAATCAACCTAACACCGTTCCTCCTTTTATAGTACTTCAATTATAATTTTTTATTTACGAAAATACAATACGCAATTTGTGGATTAACAATACGCAATTTGTGTTTTTGCAATTCGCAGTCTGTGTATTGTCCCTTTAATATTAAAAAACACAATATGCAGACTGTGTATTGTCCCTTAAATATTATAAAATTACAATCCGCTCTTTGCGTATTGTCCTCATGGCTGTGGCAGGCAGATTCTGCTCCTGACAATTCGCAGAGTGCGAATTGTCCCGCCGCCAATAATTTTGCAAAACACCCTCACTTCCAATATTGAGGCATTACACCAGGTTTTTTACAATAACTAAAAAAATGAGCCAGGATAAGTATATAGTACTATGCTGTAACACAGAAAATTGAATAGGAACACTATAATGCAAATAATCTATAATGGCCATAACAGAATTACCTAACTCACCCTAACCATTCCTTATTACTAAAATGCAAAAGTACCTGGCACCACAATATTTACCATATGCACTTCAGATTTTTAACATAGTAATTGTTGTTACCATAACCACTGCGACTGCATCATGGAAGGTTAAAGGAATTCTCATCCATTCAATAATATATATCTAAATTATAGAGTATACTACCGAACTTAAAATTTAGGTTAGGTTCAATAATAATGAAACCATTGCTAGAAAAATTATGTATAAATTATTATAAATAAAAAAGAACAATATATATCTAAATAGTCCAAAAACAGTAATATATAAATCATTATAGACTTAAATATAAAGATAAAGTGTACTTCAAACAAATTTAAAATGGCCTAATCAATCCATAACTTAACTAAATAAATGTGTTCTTAAAATACACGATTACGATTAATAAATTTTTAACTAGAAGCGTCTTAAAATTCTAAGTTTGAAGGACAGACTGCTGCATCTTTTTATTCCAGTCAGCAACAGCAAGCTCTTTTATCATATTTCGTTTCGGATTGTGCCATTTGTACACCAAATCTACAGCCAATCGCATCCTTGAGTAATCATTGACAACCTAACAGACAGTTACAATGATATTATTTAATTAAATAAACCCAACAAACTAAACATTATAAAATTCATAGACGATTTTCCTATCCATGGCTTATTGACGCCCCAATAGTGGTTGAGGATCATCCATTCAGCGACCCAAATACCACAATCATTCCTTCACCACAATTCAAGGCACACATTAACAAAGCAATAATATAAAAGAACGGCCAGAAAAATTAACTTGTACTCTAAAAATTCATATTTTTAAACTTACGAATTGGCCTTTTGTTGCTCAGAGAATTTATATTTAGAAAATTGAAGGTTTTTAGGTGAAGGTGTTTCTTGGAAGTTTTTGTCAGATATATAATAAAATTGAAACATAGTTATACAATATTTTGGACAATATATAATAAATAATAAATGTATATATTTGAATTATCTTAAAGGGTAAGTAAGAAATATACTGAAGCTGTGTATGGCCATTTCATTCATCGTGATGAAACGTTATAGTCATGCCATAAAAAATTCGGGGCCACTTAAAGTGGTTTTCATTCTAGCAGGAATAGAAGACAATTGTGATATAGTTGTACCGATATTTTGTTTCCTAATGTGTTAGATATGATATGATTTTATTTTTAATTCTTTATTATTGCATTAATCAATAATTTTTTTTAATCTTAAAAAACTTTATACTTACATTAAAATAAAAATTTCCCTGTGTAGTTGGTAATTGTATCAATAAATTTCCTTTAAAAATAAATGACTACTAGAATATTTAAAACTGATGCGATCGCTCTGTAATTTTCAGTTATTATGAGAACTAGTTGTATTTTAATCTTGAGTTTTATACTTTTACTTTCGTGTAAAATAAAACAGTCTCTAATTTTGTAAGCGCTCCTTTTTTTTTCTAAACGCGATTCTTGAGGAAACGTCAATACACCGTACACCTTTTTGTTTAATCACACTTGAAATCTTATAACTGACTGAATTGAATTCCCTTTACATGATTTAACAAATTAAAAGATTCAAAGCTTTACACTAGAGCTTTAGACAAGAGGCTAACAACATTAACCACGAGATGTAACCAAATAACTATACTCGGATTGAATGGAGGCACTTTCGCCATATTTCGTTAAATCCCCATATTTCGTTAATTGAGGTCAGTAAAATTCTTTATTATAGATAATTTTATACTCCATAAATACAACATATCATCAGCTGCGACCGAGTTGTATCTCAGAAAAATGAGAATATACATTTTTGGGGAGGAAAAATAGAACAAATTTACACCGATAATTCCTCCATATATGTTATGACAGTCAAGTCAGCAGATGTAGACTGTTTCCTTGGATAGAAAAAGGGCGGCAAGGGTAGTTCAAGTTTTTCTAACTATATCATGCTAACATGCATCCACTATTTGCCACTCATGAAATGACAGCCTTGTCCAGAGTCACTGTCAAAAGATTGAATTCACGTCCCAGAGACCAAGTTAGATCATTGTGGGCATCAATGCTTAAGTTGTATTCCTTGAACTGGCCGTTGTAAGTTATTACAGACATAATGGCCCTGGAAAATTGGAGATGTCGATAGTTCAACAAGCATATAGGTACCATAAATTAATTCAAACTTGGTAAAGGCAGAAATTGTTAACAATTGGATTCTACATTCAGATCAATGAACAATTAGTTTGAAGTGACTATACTATATAGCTACTTAAATAGTTCTAAGTCTTGATTTTCATCTAACTGACCATAGTTTACGTTATTATATATAAGGAATTTGATAAGAACTACCTACAGATCCTTAGACCATTATAGTATTAGTCCTACATGACCAAGAAAAGACTATTAAGTCCTACGAAAAGTTGTACAAAAAGAACTACAACAAACCTTGTGCAACAGAACAGCAGCTTATAGATTTGAGAGGTATATCATGCTAAAAATTATAAGCAACCAAGTTAAAAACTAATAGACATTTGCAGGATCTCTGTTTAAGATGAAGGTCAAAACTCAGTCTTAGAACACATGTCAAAAGCAAACAACAAACACCAGGGGAGACGAGCATCAATGGGATAAAATATAGACTAAAAAAGTGTAAACAATCGCCTTAAAGACTAGAGGAAGCTTAGAAAAAATAAGAAAATGTTTTAACCAATGAATCATATGTATTTAGCTCATGTTTGTAGCAACCAAAGACATGTAACAAATAGCAAATCATCGAAAAAAATGAATAACCATACAGATCTGTCCTGCTCTAAGCATAACTAAGCATGATATTACATAGTAAATCATCGAAAAAAGGAGAAATATTAATTTCTGGCAACGATCTCCCTTTAACATTCATTTTCATGCACTAAGTGATTATTTAGCAAGACAACAACAAATTCAAGGTGCAATCACTAATATATTCAACTCACATTTCCAACAACAAAAATATTTAGCTAAGTAATTATTTGAGCATGACAGTAACAAATTCAAGCTTCATTGATGATAATCAGTACAAAATTCATCTTAGTGATGATTTTAAGCAACAAAGAAACTAGCTCAACAAATTATTCAAGGTTCGGTGGTAATAAATACTAATAAATTCACGACAATGATGATTTTCAGCAAAAATAAAAACTAGTTCAGTTATATATTCAGCAACAAATTCAAATACAGTGATGAATTAGGGCAACAAAACTGAAAAAAAGGACCAGAGGAATTTATTGGAAATCACCAAATCGGGGACCAGCTTCTGGTTGGGCGAAGGAATCTGAGGGCGGGGAGGAAGCTGACGGCGAGATTCAAAGTACGAAGACGACAATGATGACCAACCTCGGGACCGGCTACTTCTGCCGCCGGAAACGACAAGCGCGAGAAGGCGCATGACTAAGTGCGAGACGGTGAGGAGCCATGGAGCGACGACGACGGCGACCAGTCCCGGGTCTGGGTGCTTCTGCCGCCGGAGACGACGAGCTCAGGGAAGGCGTGCGAATGCAACTGAGTGCGAGATGGTGACGACTGGCGACACGGAGAGCGACGGAAACCTTGAGTGCGAGACCCGAGACGAGAGAGGGAGAAAGCTTGAGATCGTGATAATGAGCAGAGAGATGAGACGAAGGAGACGAAGGAGATGCTGATTGCTGGGGCTAGGGCTTTTTTGGGGTTAGATTGAGAAATTGGTGAGCCATTGAGATTAGGTTTGCCTTGGCTTGGGCTTGGACTTGGGCTACCAAGGGTTTAGAGTTTTTTTTTAAGGACTTAATTGTATTACCCAAAAAAAAGGACTTAATTGTAATTTTATATTTTTATATATTTAAATGTCTGCGAAATAAAAGTTAAGGATATATTTGTCATTTTGATAAAAAATTTAAATATGATTTGGTTCAGATTATGTAAACCAATCGGATCAAATCGGATCTGATAATTATAATCAACCGATTTTATTTTGGTTTATTTAAAATATTTTATTAACCGATTTAATATTTCGTCTAATAACAATGTGCCACATGTAACGTCTTTAAAAAAAGACATTTTGAATAACTTTATCAGAGTGACCACCTTATTATAATGTTATACAATTTGATGAGAAAGTTGGCTGGTTCTAAAATTCGAATTTATCCAAATTTTATTTCATAAAAGATAGATATAGTTGGTTAGCAAGAAAAAAAAAATTATGGTTGGACAGTTTTAAATAATTGACTTTGAATTTGGTTATGACGATTGAATATTTTTGAAAAGATTATGATTTTGTTTGGTAAAATTTTTTAGAGATATTTTTTATTTTATATTTGATAAATCAAAAAGACTATTTATTTATGTTTATACTATTAAAGGATAGAAATATTTTTTAAAACACCTAAGTGAAAGTTTGAGAAGTGTTATATTTTGTTATATGATTTTATTAAATAGAATATTCTTTTTTATATACCAGATTGCCTTATGGGTGAAGGAATTAGTTGGAAGTGGCCAACAACTTTTTTTAATATTTATTCTTCTATAAATGGTTATTTGTGGCTTTGTAAATGTATTTTCGGTTGGAGGAGTAGACTAATTGGTTTTGGTTATGGCGGACCTAAGTTCTTGAAAAGTATAAAATTCTCACTTGGCTATGTATTCATGATGCAATTCTTACAGCTGTTTTTCGTTTTCATAGAAGTTTGAGAAGCTCCGATTTGTACTCTTGGTGTAATACTGAACCTGAAACGATTTTTCATTGTCTTCGTAAGTGTCCCAAGGCCAAAGAAATCTGGCATAGTTTGAATTTGGCATTTAACAGTCAGATTGCTGGTTGTACAAGGACATGATTTCTAATGACTCCCTCTTTTGGCGACTATTTGGTAAATTTGGAGGGATTGTAACAATGATGTTTTTAATCCAGCTAATTCATAGAGAATGGGTAAGGTTATAGCTCTTATACATGTTTTTCAAATTGAACTTCATAAATTTTTATCTATGCATTATGTGTTTACTCTTTATTTGTTGTTTTTTTGTCTCCACCTACTCAATTTTCGGTTAAAATAAACTATGATGTTAGTAAATTTGGTGAATCTGCTGGTTTTGGATGTGTGTTACGTGACTAATGGCTCTTGATTGCATGGTTGTGCTGGTTCTTTATCACTTTCTACTATTCTTCGAAGCGAACTTTTTGCAATCTAAAGAGGGCTAATTCTAGCATAGAAAGTTGGGTTCAGAGAGGTCACTTGCGATACAGATTATTTGGATATTTTTATCATTGTTAATTGTTAGAAACAAGAGACTAACTGGAGAAGGAATTTGTGTATTATTGAGTGTGATTAAAAGTACAATGTACAAATGGTATATATAGATGCTAGAAGAATCAAAGTAATAAAAGTATAGAATCCTACAATTAATATACAGATATGCTATATAAATATAAATGATACTAACTGATCTAAATTGACTCTAATAATTCTCTAATGATTATCTAACATTAATGATAGGAACAACCATATGTAAAATTCTGACAATGATTTAGTGACTAAAATAAAAAAAATTTTAAGCCAGAATTAGAGAGCAGAGGTGAATCTAATTTAAAAAGATGCCAACCAAATTGTTGATGCCTTGATTAAATATGCAACATCCAATTGGATACAATAACTAAAATGGAATGAGCCTTGAAAAATATTAATAGTGTTGTTACAACTGAACTACATTCCTAATATTTAGTGTGTTTTTTTTTTCTTATTCTTTGACATCAAAAAACAAAAAAGATGAATTTTTTAAAGGTAGTTTACATTTATCAAATTAAAAAGTCTAATATATA
>NC_029792.2:3445294-3448512 GCF_000816755.2 Arachis ipaensis
TAAGCATGATATTACACAGTAAATCATCGAAAAAAGGAGAAATATTAATTTCTGGCAGCGATCTCCCTTTAACATTCATTTTCATGCACTAAGTGATTATTTAGCAAGACAACAACAAATTCAAGGTGCAATCACTAATATATTCAACTCACATTTCCAACAACAAAAATATTTAGCTAAGTAATTATTTGAGCATGACAGTAACAAATTCAAGCTTCATTGATGATAATCAGTACAAAATTCATCTTAGTGATGATTTTAAGCAACAAAGAAACTAGCTCAACAAATTATTCAAGGTTCGGTGGTAATAAATACTAACAAATTCACGACAATGATGATTTTCAGCAAAAATAAAAACTAGTTCAGTTATATTTTCAGCAACAAATTCAAATCAAAGTGCAGTGATGAATTAGGGCAACAAAAATGAAAAAAAAAAGGACCAGAGGAATTTAGTGAAAATCACCAAATCGGGGACCAGCTTCTGGTTGGGCGAAGGAATCTGAGGGCGGGGAGGAAGCTGACGGCGAGATTCAAAGTACGAAGACGACAATGATGACCAACCTCGGGACCGGCTACTTCTGCCGCCGGAAACGACAAGCGCGAGAAGGCGCATGACTAAGTGCGAGACGGTGAGGAGCCATGGAGCGACGACGACGGCGACCAGTCCCGGGTCTGGGTGCTTCTGCCGCCGGAGACGACGAGCTCAGGGAAGGCGTGCGAATGCAACTGAGTGCGAGATGGTGACGACTGGCGACACGGAGAGCGACGGAAACCTTGAGTGCGAGACCCGAGACGAGAGAGGGAGAAAGCTTGAGATCGCGATAGTGAGCAGAGAGATGAGACGAAGGAGACGAAGGAGATGCTGATTGCTGGGGCTAGGGCTTTTTTGGGGTTAGATTGAGAAATTGGTGAGCCATTGAGATTAGGTTTGCCTTGGCTTGGGCTTGGACTTGGGCTACCAAGGGTTTAGAGTTTTTTTTTAAGGACTTAATTGTATTACCCAAAAAAAAGGACTTAATTGTAATTTTATATTTTTATATATTTAAATGTCTGCGAAATAAAAGTTAAGGATATATTTGTCATTTTGATAAAAAATTTAAATATGATTTGGTTCAGATTATGTAAACCAATCGGATCAAATCGGATCTGATAATTATAATCAACCGATTTTATTTTGGTTTATTTAAAATATTTTATTAACCGATTTAATATTTCGTCTAATAACAATGTGCCACATGTAACGTCTTTAAAAAAAGACATTTTGAATAACTTTATCAGAGTGACCACCTTATTATAATGTTATACAATTTGATGAGAAAGTTGGCTGGTTCTAAAATTCGAATTTATCCAAATTTTATTTCATAAAAGATAGATATAGTTGGTTAGCAAGAAAAAAAAAATTATGGTTGGACAGTTTTAAATAATTGACTTTGAATTTGGTTATGACGATTGAATATTTTTGAAAAGATTATGATTTTGTTTGGTAAAATTTTTTAGAGATATTTTTTATTTTATATTTGATAAATCAAAAAGACTATTTATTTATGTTTATACTATTAAAGGATAGAAATATTTTTTAAAACACCTAAGTGAAAGTTTGAGAAGTGTTACATTTTGTTATCTGATTTTATTAAATAGAATATTCTTTTCCAGATTCCAGATTGCCTTATGGGTGAAGGAATTAGTTGGAAGTGGCCAACAACTTTTTTTAATATTTATTCTTCTATAAATGGTTACTTTGTAAATGGACTATTTATTTATGTTTATACTATTAAAGGATAGAAATATTTTTTAAAACACCTAAGTGAAAGTTTGAGAAGTGTTACATTTTGTTATCTGATTTTATTAAATAGAATATTCTTTTTTATATACCAGATTGCCTTATGGGTGAAGGAATTAGTTGGAAGTGGCCAACAACTTTTTTTAATATTTATTCTTCTATAAATGGTTATTTGTGGCTTTGTAAATGTATTTTCGGTTGGAGGAGTAGACTAATTGGTTTTGGTTATGGCGGACCTAAGTTCTTGAAAAGTATAAAATTCTCACTTGGCTATGTATTCATGATGCAATTCTTACAGCTGTTTTTCGTTTTCATAGAAGTTTGAGAAGCTCCGATTTGTACTCTTGGTGTAATACTGAACCTGAAACGATTTTTCATTGTCTTCGTAAGTGTCCCAAGGCCAAAGAAATCTGGCATAGTTTGAATTTGGCATTTAACAGTCAGATTGCTGGTTGTACAAGGACATGATTTCTAATGACTCCCTCTTTTGGCGACTATTTGGTAAATTTGGAGGGATTGTAACAATGATGTTTTTAATCCAGCTAATTCATAGAGAATGGGTAAGGTTATAGCTCTTATACATGTTTTTCAAATTGAACTTCATAAATTTTTATCTATGCATTATGTGTTTACTCTTTATTTGTTGTTTTTTTGTCTCCACCTACTCAATTTTCGGTTAAAATAAACTATGATGTTAGTAAATTTGGTGAATCTGCTGGTTTTGGATGTGTGTTACGTGACTAATGGCTCTTGATTGCATGGTTGTGCTGGTTCTTTATCACTTTCTACTATTCTTCGAAGCGAACTTTTTGCAATCTAAAGAGGGCTAATTCTAGCATAGAAAGTTGGGTTCAGAGAGGTCACTTGCGATACAGATTATTTGGATATTTTTATCATTGTTAATTGTTAGAAACAAGAGACTAACTGGAGAAGGAATTTGTGTATTATTGAGTGTGATTAAAAGTACAATGTACAAATGGTATATATAGATGCTAGAAGAATCAAAGTAATAAAAGTATAGAATCCTACAATTAATATACAGATATGCTATATAAATATAAATGATACTAACTGATCTAAATTGACTCTAATAATTCTCTAATGATTATCTAACATTAATGATAGGAACAACCATATGTAAAATTCTGACAATGATTTAGTGACTAAAATAAAAAAAATTTTAAGCCAGAATTAGAGAGCAGAGGTGAATCTAATTTAAAAAGATGCCAACCAAATTGTTGATGCCTTGATTAAATATGCAACATCCAATTGGATACAATAACTAAAATGGAATGAGCCTTGAAAAATATTAATAGTGTTGTTACAACTGAACTACATTCCTAATATTTAGTGTGTTTTTTTTTTCTTATTCTTTGACATCAAAAAACAAAAAAGATGAATTTTTTAAAGGTAGTTTACATTTATTAAATTAAAAAGT
>NC_029792.2:3451447-3452625 GCF_000816755.2 Arachis ipaensis
ACTCTCTAAATTACAACATTTAAGTCAGAAACTTATCTACATAAACTTATTTATTAGATAGAAAGACTAAGGCTTGATTTGGTAAAATTTTTTGAAAAAGTGTTTGTATTTTTTAAAAATTCAAGTTCTTCATTTTGTGTTTGGTAAATTAAAAAGACCATGTGTTTGTGTTTGTAACTTTTAAAATATTGGAATACTTTTGAAAGCACCTAAGATATAGCTCTTCAAAGTTGACTTGTACCTTTCAAAATTTAAAAGTCTAATATAACCTTTTCAAATTTAATACTTATATTTATGTCTATTATAGTATTTTTAAATTTTAAAAGTTATTTTACCAAAGGCAATTGATGTTGCTTGTATTTAGTGAAAGCTATTTTTAATGTAATTTACCAAATATAAATACTATAATTTTTAAATAGTTATATTTTAAAAGTTAACTTTTATAAGTAATAAAAAAAGTAAAAAAAGTCTAAATATATGTTGTGGCTTTATTTTTATGATGGAATACTTACTTATGTCATCTGTTTTAGAAAAATTAGTATATATACCTATGTTTTGTACAGTATAATATTTTTATGATGGAATACTTATCTGTTTTAGAATATATATTATAATTTTTAAATAGTTATATTTTAAAAGTTAACTTTTATAAGTAAAAATTTTATTAAAAAAAGTCTAAATATATGTTGTGGCTTTATTTTTATGATGGAATACTTACTTATGTCATCTGTTTTAGAAAAATTAGTATATATACCTATGTTTTGTACAGTATAATATTTTTATGATGGAATACTTACTTATGTCATCTGTTTTAGAAGAATTAGTATATATACCTGTGTTTTGCACAGTATAATATATAAAATGTTTAATTATTTTGTTTGTTTTTATAATTTTGCACGATTTTTAATTAGGTTTTTATATCTTTTTTTAATTGAGTTCTTGCATTAATTTTTTTTAATTGAGTATCTAGATTTTTTTTATTTGAGTCCCTACACCAATTTTTTTAGTTGAGTTCCTATAAAATTAATTTCAAGAGGGATCTAATTGAAAAAAAATAGTGTAGAGACCCAATTAAAAGAAAAAAAAGTATAGATACCTAATTGAAAATTTTGCGAAACTATAGGGACCAATAGAATAATTAAACCTAAAACAAAATGTAAAGTATTTTTTTTAATAAA
>NC_029792.2:3452859-3453476 GCF_000816755.2 Arachis ipaensis
TTGAATAAGTACAATCTAATATAAGATAAATTTATCCTTAAATCGTCTTTATTATCATAGCAAAAAAATTACTATAGAGAATAATTTTTGTTAAAATTTAGGGTTAAGTACTTTTTTCATCTCTAAAGTTTGAGGTGAAAATTAAAATCGTCCTCGACCTTTTTTTCTTATTAAAATCATCCCCAACATTACAAAACGTTATAAAATCGTTCTTTTCTACTTTAATTATATTTTTTGACCAAATTATCCTTAACTATTAATAAAAAAATAAAAAATAAAAACAAAAACAAAAACAAAAAACTCCTCCCCCACCCCGACCCCACCTCCGATCAGTTCCCAGAAAAAAAAAAAGTAAACCCCATCACACCATCATTATCGATTCTCAATAACCCTCCCTCATTAACATCATCTCATCTCTCTCACCCATGTAGCTGCGTCGTCGCCTCCCAACTGGTGTCGAAGAGCTTCCATTTGCAGCAAGTCGCCGCTTATCAACTTGCCGGCAACAACGACCACATCCACCACGAATGGAGATGAAATGGAGGTGAAGGACAATGATAGTGGGAATAGGAAACTGATGATGGTGGTGGAGATGGGGTTTAGGTGGGGGTGGGGGA
>NC_029792.2:3453586-3476191 GCF_000816755.2 Arachis ipaensis
TTTTTTTTTTTATATTATTTTTATTAATAGTTAAGGGTAATATGTTCAAAAAATATAATTGAAGTAGAAAATGACGATTTATAATGTTTTGTAATGTTGGGAATGACTTTTATAAGAAAAAAAGGTCGGAAACGATTTTGATTTTCACCTCAAACTTTAGGAACGAAAAAAGTATTTAACCCTAAAATTTATCTATAACTGTTTTATAGTTTAGTATCATATTCATTCTTTAAAAAAATAATATGATCAACGTTATTATTTGTTGAAACTTACCAACATATTCTATCTATTTTTCAGTTAAAGTAGTTGTATTTATTCCTAAAAACGATTTCATATTTTTTTTTTTTGTTTACACACCTATTAGAACTATTAAAAATAAAATAAATACATAATATCTTGTTACAACGATGATAGATTTATTGACCTTAAGTAATTTATGTTATTTTTTATTATTTCAAAATAGATAATAAAAAATTACTAAGAAGATATATGATAAAATTTATACTCACTTTTTATGCATAAATACCATCGTATACTCATGATCTTTACAAAAAGGGAGGTAAACCAGAAGAAGATACATAACAATCTTCATCATTGTTTTTTCATCACTCAATCTCCAAATTGGAAATGAGATTAAACACCTAAGGAATATATTTAAATATTGAGAATAGTCAAAACATGAAGAGTTATGATAGATTAATTTGTATAGGATAAAAATAATAAAATTTATAATAATAAACATTAATGTAACAATAAATTAAATTTAATAATATATATTTAAATTAATTAAATTAAATAATTAATATAATAAATTAATTATAATTATTTGTTTCAACAAAGTAACTTAAATAAATAAAACATATCTTATAAATATATGATGTAAAAATTGTAATACTATAGAAGTAGTAAGCTATTAGGTGGTTAGATTTTGATCAGTTGAAGTAGTACCTAAGAAGGTTGTTTTAGAATGTAAGATATGTTAGACTTTTGAAGTTCTTAGTCTTATGTGCAACGAGACTTTAATGAGTAGTGATGGGTATAAATTTCTTGAGTTATTTGAAAAAAGTATTATAAATATTTGTTGTAATTGTGCTTTTTTTGAGTTAGATAGTTATGATTAGAGATGTTAGGATATGTTAGATTTTTTCAGTATTTTAATCATTTTTTGTATTTTCTCTGTAAACGTGTGGGACTAAATGCTTTCTGTTTTTGGTTTTATTTTAATGGAATTTGTTCATGAGTTATTTAGGATTTTGTGTTTGGTTCGATTACTAAAATTTGGGCGATATTATAAACAAGTTTTTGAAGTTAGAGCATACCATGTTTATCATTTTCATGTTTTTCATGCATTGAAAATTGTATTGTGATGGTTGTGATAAGATTTTTTCTATCTTTGTGCAGCTCCATCGCTGCATCAGCAGCATGAGACAGCAACACGGTGTGCCGTTAGATGATAGGATCGTTTCCTACTTGCAGATGGCAGGTTTATACTATCTTGCGAGAGTGAACGAGACATGCTTTCGACTGGACGAGCCATTAGTTAGCGCATTAGTGGAGAGATGGCATCCTAAGACGCACACTTTTTCACATGTCATTTAGGGAGTGCACGATCACGCTCCAGGGTGTGGTATACCAGTTAGGGCTCCCGATCGACGGTCAGTATGTCAGTGGATGCCTTACGGACTTTACGCAACATATTTAGGGGGCGGCCAATGTGGGTATGGTTTGAGGAACTGTTGGGTGTTTTGCCTCCTACAAACTGTATCGACAAGCTCACGGTGAAGTGTACATAGTGGTAACGGCGATGACGGAGGCAGCGATGATAGTCATAGAGGTGGAGGAGGTGGTGCCGGTGGTGGAGGGTACAATGATAGGAGCGGAGGTGGTGGTGGTTTAGGGGGTTTAGGGGGACACCATGGTGGAGGTGGTGGTTTTGGCGATGGTGGGTTTAGGGGAGATATCGGTCATGGTCAGCCTGGGAGATAGGAGGGGAGCCATGTAGGAGGTGGAGTGCGTGGGGGACATGACACAGGCGGCAATGTCTGTGGTCGCAAATTTAGAGACTACTTCGTCAGGGTTCATACGTGTGACGACAGTCTGGCACTCTGGCTGAGCATCAGACGTACATTAGCCCAGGTCAGATGCTGTCTGAGCTTATGGGCAATGAGGGCCTTGATGCGGAGTTTGGTGGGTCACATTTCTTTGATGAGATCAGCATGATCATGCAAGAGGATGAGTTGGCCAGACGCAGGTCTCCGATAGTTGGATCCTAGGCTCGGGTTGATGTGGACCTGAATGAGTCTTCTTCCAGATCTGTGGACGACACATTTGCATTGGGCGGGATACCCCCTCTGCGTTCCCAGCACCTAGTACATCACATCCTAGTCCATCCATAGCACAGGCTGGCACACCGGAGTTTGCCCCCAGGAGGGAGACAGCGACGACGGTGGCGACGGTGGCGACGGTGAGGAGGACGAGGTCCCTCTGGCGCAGAGAGTTCGGCAGGTCAGGTGTCCTCGACGGTGCTTCACCGGATCGCATCTGCTCTGAGGATTAATATGTGACTATTTAGTATCATGTTTTATGTATTTCATGTCTTTCCAATTCTATGTTGTGTATTCAGTTTTAGTTATGTATGCTGGCTAGTTATGTATTTCGGTTTGTAGTTATGTTATGTCGTGAAGAATTACTAACAGGACTTTAGTAGAACATGTAATCCATATTTTGTTATGTTATGTGATGTCATGAAAAATTACTTTAGTAAAACATGTAATACATGTTATGTTATGTATTTAGTTTTAGATGAGTTCGTTAGTCAACATTATACAATGTATCTTTAGTAAAATACGAGTCCACATGCAGTGAAACAAATTGTTCAAACAAACCAACTTTAACATAAAGTATCCCTGGTAAAATAACATTAAACATCGTTAAAACACAAGAAGTGATAGTTTTTAAATTAAACACTAAACACACTACAGTAACGTTAAAGTGAAACCATATAGCGGTGAATAAATACCAGGTAAAAGATAATATGATACAATAAATGAAGTGAACCCTACACATTATTGGCAGATGCAGAACCGAGTGTCACTCCTCCATGGGGACACATCCTACGTGTATAGTCAGGCTGTCTGCAAAGCCCACATCTCTTGAGCTTGTTCGGGTCAGCTTCGTCCATGGTAGTCCGGATCCTGGTGGTCCTGGGGCGCCCCTCAGATGCACGTCTTTTGGCCGGGTCAGGTATGACGGTTGGATCATCATACGACGGCCAAAACCCCTCCGGAATTAGAAGTGTGAACCCCAGGTGATAAACATCAAACATGGAGTTAAGGTGATACACCTCGTGTATGTAGGTGGACCAGGTCAGGCGTGCATATGCACAGCAAGCCAAGGCATGATGACATGGATAGTAAAGTACCTGAAAATAGCCGCAATCACATGTTTGGTCAGTGAGGAATACTCTGTATGTGCCCAGTGAAAAACTCTCTGTCGGAGTGGTCTCTATCACAGTAAACTCTAAGTTGTTTCTGTCATACAAAGTCACGTGAAACACCTTGAGGTCTTCAGATTTGCCTCGATTGCCTTAATCAGATGCTGACAAAACTGTTGCCCGATTCTTAACTATGCCTCGGCCTCTCTGCCTTTCTAGATGAATAGCTCGGCCAATCTCTCGTAAGTGGCCTTCACCAACGCACGGACTGGAAGGTTCCTCACACCCTTTAGTATCGAGTTCACACACTCAGATATATTCGTAGTCATGTGCCCAAATCTCCGACCTTTGTCTCGATGCTGAGTCCAATATGCATAGTCAATCCGATTAGCCCAGTCGCACAAAGCAAGATCTTCGGCACGAAGAATGTCAAACCAGTAGTGAAACTCGACCTTGGTCTTGGCATAAGCAGCATTCACTAACCACATCCGTGCATCCTTTCCCTTGAAACTCAGTGCGAAATTTGCAGCCACGTGTCAGATGCAAAAAGCCCTATATGCAATAGGCAGAAGCCAGCCACCGTAAGAAGCTTCCAATGCAGGATTTATCACATTGTACCTATCTGATATGACAAGTATTTGCGGTTGAGGGGTCACATGCTGTCATAGGTGAGATAGAAAGAATGAGCACGACTTTGCATTCTCCCCCTCCACAAGTGTAAATGCAATAGGAATAATGTTCGAGTTGCCGTCCTGTGCAATTGCAACCAATAGTGTACTGCCGTATTTCCCATATAGGTGGGTACCGTCCACACTGACCAATGGCTTGCAATGTCGAAATGCCTCAATACACGGTAAAAATGTCCAGAAAAGCCGATAGAAATAAGCTGCAGAGTCATCTACCTGCCCACCAACCCACACAGGACTCGTCTTTAACACCACAACACTACCTGGCATCGTGATTTGAATACCCAATACCCATCGTGGCAAGTCATTGTATGACTCCTCCCAATCTCCGTAAATCTGGGCCACAACTTTCTGTTTAGCCATCCAAACCCTCTTGAAAGTCGGTTTGAACCCGAAGTGTGCCTCTGTGCCATTATGCAGTACCTTGATCGAGACGACAACATCAGCTCTAATCATGGACAATATGGAGACCGATATGACATGATAATCAAGCTTCATGTGATAACTAGATATAAATGTGTCTAGACAAATATGAGGACCATTGTATTGTTTTACCTCCCAAATACCACTGCGCTGGCGGAGGCTAACCCAAATGAGCATGCGCACCCGCTGCCAAACTCCTTGCACTTGCCATAGTACTTGCGATTATCAGATTCCAATACCTTGTACTCAACCCCACGACGAATGCTATAAGTCTTCACGCTTAACACGACTTATTCTTTATCTTGAAACTGCTGACCAACTTGAAATTCATATATAACTCATGTATTTTGTGTCTCTCTAGCACCGAACCCAACAGGTACTCCCGGATTCCGTTGAGGTGCCATGGCATTCAAGTCCAAAGCTGAGAATTATGGGGGAACTGATTAGTACCTGAACTAGATGCTCCCCTACCCACAGCTGGAGTCGACCGTGGTGTGTCATCGTCACTATCATCCGCTATTGTGGCGGGATCCACATCATCATCATCATGCAGTGCATCCTCAACCCTCCATCGGGTACTGCAACCTCTCCAAAGACCGGGACCGTTGTAGGAGAACCGGGTGTTGCAAATGCTACCTCCCCCAACTATCCAGTCTCACCAACTCCGGCATCACCACTGCAGTTTAGATTGAATGCAAAGGAAGGAGAAGCTACCAAACCTTCCTCAAGTGCAATGACCAGTGCAACCGACGAGGCACCAACAAGCATGACACTAGAGCAGGCTGGATGTCCTGAGGATTGAGGATTTTGATTCGAACCTCCAGAACTAGATACCACATCTACAAGCTTAGCCAACAGTTTCGGAGTCCTCACCTCGAAAAACTGACGGCGACAATGGTGCAGAACTTGCAAGTCTTCCTCACTGCCAATAACAAATGAATTATACTTCACATCATCACGTAACATGGATATGGGGATTCTATAGAACGACTTCTCCACTCGTTTGACGCCAAGCATACCTAATTTTCGGAGTATAGTATCCTTAAACTCAGCAAAACTCGTCGAAGGTTTGAGAAAAAACACTCAACGGTTCCTTATTAGTAAACTTAATACCTGGTCGTGTTTGTTCTTAATGAACCCTCTATAGTGCACAAGAGTTACAAAACTCTCATCACTAACCATTGTGAATCTCACTATGGTGAAAATTTCACGATGAGCTCGTATTTATAAACGTCAATATTGTATAAATCGAATTAAGTGCATTCGATTTACTCCCCTTAGTGTAATAAATACTAAAATTGGCCAAGTTTCATTATAAATCGAACTCAATTGGTTTGATTTACATGCATATACAAATCAAATCTCATTATTTCGATTTAGTGTGTATTTAATTCGAAGCTATTAGATTCGATTTATAGCCGATGTCCATTTGCATGCAATTTGAATCTAATGGATTCGATTTAGTACCAGTTTGCATAAATCGAATTTAATAGATTAAATTTATATAAAAATGTAACTTGGGACATTCAGGTAGCCTTTTTCGTTTTGGAGGATCTGAGTAATTTTCGAATAGACTTAGTTTATTAAAGTAATTTATCCTAAAATTTAGTTATTATTGAATCGATCCTAAATTTTCTAGAAAGTAAGGTAAAAAATATATTTGATTCAAATAAAAAACTTTAGAAAATATAATTAAAATTAAATAAAATTTATGAACATTTTTAAAATTTTGACAAATTTTAGGAAAAAAATATTCTAAATGAAGATTAGGTCCGCATGGTAGACGCGAGCGTATTGAAACATAACCCGGACATGTTCTCGTAAAATAAAGTGGATTGGATGATGTGCCATTAGGTCCACATTTTGCGAGTATAGTAAAGAGACTAAGACTGAGCTGTGGGTCAAAAAACGATACCAACCAAAACACAAAAAACGATAGCAGCACAGACACGGACACAGTACCGCCACTACACAGAGACGTGCACTCAGTCTTCGTGAGCTCTCAAAACCCTAACCGTCATTCCGTTCTCCCCTTTCTCTCTATTTCGCGATCACTTCTCTCTGCTTCCATTCCCTCGTTTCAGCTCAATTTCACCTGATTTTCACCTGCAATTCAACGTTGACATGCTTAATTGAACTCCTTTCATCTTTGTTTTTGCTTCGTTTATTTGATTTTGTGTAGGATCGGTTGCTGCTGCTGCCAGTATGGCCTAACTTACGTGGCTTTTGCTTGCCGACTGTTGCTGAAGATTCCGTGAACAAATGGACTTGGTATCTAGTTGTAAGGTATATTAGGATAACGATTTTACGTGTTCATTGTTGTTTTTCGACGATACTTCTTGTTGAAGTCTCTTTCAGTGTAGCATTGTACTGTGGTAGTTTGCTTTTGCGTAGTGTTATTGTGGAATTGAAATTTGTAGTGGTAAAAAATGTTTTTAATGCAGATGGAGCAAACTTCGTTTTATTAAAGAACTGATTTGCATGGATGGTGAATTTGTTTTATTTGGCCCCTCTGCCAAGTTTAGTGTGTGGCTTGTTTTCATTGATTGGATTTTTTTGGTCTTTTGGTTACTTGGCTTACTTCTGACGAAAGAAAAGGGATGTCTGGTATAGGTTATAATTATTCTTCATTGCAATTGTTGTGAACCTGCACACTATAAATTGAAATGCTGTTCTACTTTTATGATTGAGTGACATCTCTTGTAGGAAAAATTGAATTCTTTTCGCATAAAAGAGCTCAAAGATGTGCTCACTCAATTGGGACTTTCAAAGCAGGGAAAGAAGCAGGTCAGATAAGAAAAAATATTACTGATTCTGGCATTGGCAATTATAAAAAATATAATTATTTCGATGTTTTATTTTCTGCAGGATCTCATTGATAGGATATTGTCTATTCTCTCAGATGAACAGGGTAAGACCCTACTCTATCTTTATGATGCACACTGGCACACACGACCACATGTCTCAACCTTTGTTTCTAATTCTACCTTGAAGTCTTTAATTTTTAAATTTTCATAATGTCCCTGTTTGGCCGGTGAGAAGCTTATATGCTGGAAGTTTTAGACTATATCTGCATAATATAGTTATTAGCTAAATTCTCGAGTGTAGATGTGTTGCGGAGGTTTCGTGTTTTATTTGTCTGATGATACCTTCTTTCTGATGGTCAGTTGTAGCTTCTTCTTTGTCCTCTTCTTTTTCCCTTTTTTTCTTCGGTTAAAGTTACAGGGTATCCTGTTAAACCGCAGTGAATTTTCTCTTTTGCTAAAAAAATATTCCTTCTTACTTTTATGAAATTGAGCTTTTTCTTAATTTCTTGTCACCCAGCCTTGTTCTAACGATACTTCTCTCTGTCGTAATGATATTCTCTTTTTTTTTTTATAAAAATAATCATTCATTTTCCTGTTAACTGAGATACTTGTTCCCTTCCAGCTTCCAAAATCTGGGCTAAGAAGAATGCTATTGGGAAAGAACAGGTGGCAAAATTAGTGGATGATACCTTTAGGTAAGTGTTCATATATATGCCTTTTCATATGCTTCAGATAAACTTAGTGTAGCAAAAGTTGTAGATCACAGTTCTGACATGATTTGGTGATTTGATTTTTAGGTCTGATTTTGGATAAGTCTACTGCCGTTCATGTTCCCAGCTTTATTATTTTTCTTTCTTGATGTTTTGTATTTCCTTTTTGAACAGAAAATTGCAGGTATCTGGGGCCATTGATTTAGCATCAAAGGGACAGGGTTCCTCCCCAGATGTCAGTAATGTTAAAATTAAAGGTGAAGTTGATGAGATCTTTCAGGAAGAAACAAAGATTCGGTGTCTTTGTGGTAGTTCGTTGGAAACTGATCCACTGATAAAGGTGTAATGTAATGTTCAAGATGTTTCTTTGTTCCTCCTAATGTGTAAAACTTTATCCACTTTCTTGCAATGGCATACAATTTCATTGACGCTCAGCCACATTATTTCGTCAATAGAATGTACTTTTCACAACTCTGCAATTACAACTTAGATATTTATATTCTTTACTCTTATTTTATTGCAGTGTGAGGATACAAGATGCCATGTGTGGCAGCACATTAACTGTGTTATTATTCCAGAGAAACCTATGGAACCAATTCCACCCCTTCCTCAAAAATTTTACTGTGAACTCTGTCGACTCACTCGTGCAGATCCGTAAGATTTGTTTCCTTGATATTTTAGCTTATTTGGGATCGGAATTTGTTGTTTGAAAGTATTTTTCTTCGTAATTTAGTTCCGCGTATACATTTTTACTTTAAGAGCAATTGTGTGTTAGTATTTTCTAGTGCATGTGTTGGTTTACAATAGGAATCAATTTAACTGATAATAACAATGGAGATTACCCCCTCACTAGAATAGAAAAATGTAGAAAATAAATGATAAACTCCATTTCTCCAAATGCACTGAGCCACTCAAATATCTGTTTTCTGCTCTTTTTTTTCCCCATTACAGGTTTTGGGTTTCAGTGGCCACCCCTATGTTTCCTGTGAAGTTGACTACAACCCATATTCCAACTGATGGGTGAGTGCCTTGTGTGGATGTGCTGAAGATAGACATAATTTGTCTGATTGTTCAAGTTTCTATTGAACAGAAATAAATTTCTTATTGCTTTATGCCGCCTAGAGATTGGGAAATATTATCTGTTTCGATCTTGAACACAAGTTCATGCATATATTTTTTCTTTCCAGTTTTAGTTGCTTTCTATTGATATTTTATATTTAAGACATTGTTCTGTTTGAAGGGATTGTAACAACTAACATTTATCTTTTGTGCTATTATCATTGTTGTCAAACTCTCGAGTTAACTCAGTTTAGATATGGAATCGAGTTGACTCGAGCATAGACTCTATCATGAGTAAACTCGGCTAGACTCGGTCAAACTCGAACAAACTCGTGAGTCTAGGACCGAGTTAGCGAGTTTGTGTCTTTCTTCATTTTGGCTAAAAAAAGCGTCATTTTGAAACCAAAGAAACACTTTTTTTTTTATTAGGGTTACGATAACACTCCCAAAGAATGAAAGAAAACTCACTCACAACTCACTCATCTGCGTCGTTTCTCTCAAGTCTCACTTTCTCCATGTTCTGCCGTAGTTGCCATTCCTCGTCGAGCTGCCGTTGTTCGACTGCATCTACTACCTCTGCTCTGATTTGCGCCATTGTCTTTGTGAATTTTACCTATGTTGCCCTCTGCTTTGTATTTCTTCACATCTCCACTATCCGCAACTCCATCGTGCTATCACCGTTCACTGCAGTCCTATCTCTGCTCTGGTTTGCACCGTCTTGAAATCCATGACTATTTGTCGCCGTTGTTTCGTGCTGCTGCTGCACCCTTGTCTTCGATCTGCTGTTGTTGTTGGGACTTTGCCCCTTCTTTTCTTCTGTATCCTCCATTTTTTTGTATGCCTTTTGCCCTTTCTTTGAGCTTTTGCTTCTTGATTTAGTTTTTCTTTTCGCTTTTTAAATTTTATTGCTTCTAATTTTAGCCTATTGCTTATCGTTTATGTTAGATGGCCAGATGGTTCATCCATTCATGGCTGATTGGTAATTAATTATTTTGATTAGAGTTAATTTGATTATTTGATATTGTTCAATGTTCAACTAAAGATTTAGTATTACAGATTTAGAATTTTTAATTTCGTGTGTTCTATGTTGTATTTGTATAAGAATAATTATAGAGGATTTGAATGTGTATTTTAAAGTATTTGTTATAATGTATGCTATTATTTTAATTTATTATGTGCTTTTAAGATTGATATTATTAATTTTGAAGGGTTAGAATTGAGTATGTATATATATATATTTCATAATAGGTGAACTCGTATGAGTCTACGAGTTAACTCGCGAGTCGAGTCTAGGTCAACTCCACGAGTTTACTTAGACTCGCGAGTTTGACAACCTTGGCTATTAGAAATGATCATAATATTAGTGCTATTTCCTTTTTATGTTGTGTGCAATAGATAAGGCTGTTTGAGCATTGTATTTGTTTGTCTGAGATGAAAATATACCCTTTGAAAAATTTCTGCTTGAAGGGCTTGACCCCACTTCGTGGGACAAAACTCGGTTATTGTTGGTGTTGCTTGAATGATTTGACCATATTTCTCTTTGAATTATTCAGAGCCAACCCAGTGCAGAGTGTGGATAGAACATTTCAACTTACAAGGGCAGACAAAGACTTGGTATCAAGACCAGAATTTGATGTTCAGGTTGGTTATTTTTTAGTTATAGTAAGTTAATGGGCAACCTTTTACCTAAGTTAGTTTGTTGATATAAGCCAAGTGTCGTTTGTAGGCCTGGTGCATGCTGCTGAACGACAAAGTTTCATATAGGATGCAATGGCCACAATATACAGACCTGCAGGTCAATGGTATGATTTCTAGTCACAATCTTCTCTCTGTTGTCTGTTTTTTTGAATTGGTTCAGAAAGTTGATATTGTTTTAGCTTTCATGCTACTCGTGTGATCAGAGGTACATAATTACTTAGTGCAACAGAAACATTGTTTGAAGAATTGGTGAATTTGATTGCATCTGCATTTTGTTTTTATTGATTTGAGTATGGTACATGTAGGTGTTCCTGTTCGTGTGATTAACCGACCTGGTTCACAACTGCTCGGGGCTAACGGCCGTGATGATGGCCCAATTGTAAGTTTATTTTCAGTATGGTTGTAACTTCTCAGAATTTCCTGCAGTCATTTAATCTCTGTCTTGTATTTTACATGGAGATATTTTCCTCCTGGGTGCTAGGTTTAGTCCAAGGTTTTCTGAAGTGTTAATTTTACAAGTTTCATTGAATTTCCTTATTTCTTCCTTGTCAGATCACGCCATATACAAAAGACGGAATTAATAAGATTTCCTTAACAGGCTGTGATGCTCGCATTTTCTGTTTAGGGGTCCGTATTGTTAAAAGGCGTAGCTTGCAACAGGTAGATTGCATTATATGGTTGCTTATTTTCCTATTTCCTATTATCATATAATGGTATGATTCCTTACTGGAATTGAGATAGACTGATAGTTGATAGAACATTTCTTACGTAGTCTTAGCTTTCTGATCAATTATATCCTTTCTCCAAATGTTATCTGTATGTGCCTTTATATTAAAGGATTTGAGTCTCCGTATGGTTGCTTATTTTCCTATTTCCTATTACCATATAATGGTATGATTCCTTACTGGAATTGAGATAGACTGATAGTTGATAGAACATTTCTTACGTAGTCTTAACTTTCTGATCAATTATATCCTTTCTCCAAATGTTATCTGTATGTGCCTTTATATTAAAGGATTTGAGTCTCCGTTTTCTAGATCCTAAACACAATTCCCAAGGAGTCTGATGGGGAGCGTTTTGAAGATGCTCTTGCACGTGTATGTTCTCGTGTTGGGGGTGGAAATGCAGATGATAATGCTGACAGTGACAGTGATTTGGAAGTGGTCTCAGATACTTTTACCATCAACCTTCGTTGTCCAGTAAGGCTTTCAAGTATTGGACAGTTTTTTATTAATCCTTGAAGTTTTGCTGGTCATTTTCACAAATCTTGACATTTTTTTTATGCATGTGAACTTTATAGATGAGTGGTTCAAGAATGAGGGTTGCAGGAAGATTCAAACCTTGTGCTCACATGGGTTGCTTTGATCTTGAAATTTTTGTGGAAATGAATCAACGCTCAAGGAAGGTAAGATCCTCAAATTGGCCCATGATTTGTATGACATCCTCCACATAGAAGTATATTTTTTATAGTATGTATGATGAAGCATTAATTGTTTCTGCAGTGGCAATGTCCCATATGTCTTAAAAACTATGCATTGGAGGATATCATTATTGACCCTTATTTTAATCGGATAACTTCTATGGTAGGTCTTTTACCCCCCTTAATCTTTATTTCTCTCTTCCTAAAGTTTATATGAGATGAACTTATAATTATTTACATTGATTTGCTGGTACAGATGAGAAATTGTGGGGAAGATGTTACTGAAATTGAGGTGAAGCCTGATGGTTATTGGCGTGCCAAGGCTAAGAGTGAAAGTGAACACCGGGAGTTAGGGAATCTTGTTCAATGGCACTGTCCTGATGGATCCCTGGCTCTTTCTACCAGTGGAGAAGTCAATGGAATGGAGGCTTTAAAGCTCAAACAGGAAGATGTTTCAGACACTCCAACTGGTCTAAGAATTGGCATGAAGAAGAATCATGATGGAGTTTGGGTATTCAGCAAACCTGAGGACACAAATACCTCATCTGGCAATGGATTGAACAAAGATTTTGGAAATCATGATCATGTGGTTATACCAATGAGCAGCAGTGACACTGTAAGTGGTCGGGAAGGTGATGATCCTAGTGTAAATCAGGGTGTCGGTGGGCATATTGATTATTCTCCTACCAATGGGATTGAGATGGATTCAGTGCCTCACAATAATGTTGATTCAGCTTATGGATATACTGTACCTAACCCTTCTGCTCTGGCAGCTGATGCAGAAGTTATTGTTCTCTCTGATTCAGAAGATGACAATGATATATTGGTATCTTCTACAATTGAGTATAAAAATAACGACACTGGTGCCGCTGATACTGATATTTACTCAATGCCACAGCCTGGAATTATTGATTCATATACAGATCACAATCTTGGTGGAAATCCATGCTTAGGGCTCTTCAGTAACCCCAATGAAGATGATTTTGGGATGCCTTCTTCCATCTGGTCATTGCCTTCAGGAACTCAGGCTGGCTCAGGATTCCAGTTATTTAGTTCAGATGCAGATGTCTCGGATGCATTGGTCCACTTGCAGAATGGTGATTTAAATGGTTATACGTTAGCTTCAGATACTTCTGCTTTGGAATCCAATTCTTTGATACAGGATTCCTCTGCAGGTCGATCTGATGCTGATTTAAATGGTGGTTTGGTTGGTGGTTTGGTAGACAATCCTCTGGCATTTGCTGGAGAAGATCCCTCACTTAAGATTTTTCTTCCAACAACACCACTGGAATCATCTGTGCAGCATGAATCAAGAGAACAGGCAGATGTGTCAAATGGTGTGTGCACTGATGATTGGATCTCTCTTAGGCTTGGAGGTGGTGCTGGTGGAAGTAATGGTAATGGTTCTGTCCCCAGTGGGTTGAATTCCAGATCGCAGGCTACATCCAGAGGAGGTGCAACAGACACATTGACAGATACTGGTTTGTTACTTTTGTTAAATCTTGTATATATTTTTTTGTCACGGTTTCTCTTGCAAACTCTTTCATTATATAGCACTATGTCATTAGCTGAGGAAGGCATTTTGTTCAACTTGCCCTCTGGATCAGGAAGTATAGATACACACACCCTGTGGTGGTTAGTATCCTGCCCATTTTCAAGTTATGCAGTGTAAAAATATATATTATTAGTAAAAAGAGAAATTCCTAGGAATTCTCTTCCATAAGACGGTTCTTTTGCCTCGTCACTTTGTTCCTCTGCTTTTTACATAGATGTAACTGTGTCCTGCCCTAGTTCCTGTCTCCTGCTATGCTCCCTTATTTTGCTCCAAATCAATGAAAAATTACATGCACAATTGTATTTCAACACTACATTATCGGGGTTGTGTGCCTGTTCTAAGTTGGTCATTTTGAATGCAGTATAGATTTATGTTTTGGCCCGTTCTCCTCAACTCATTGTTCCTTCTCATGCCAGGTTCTTTGCTTCTTGGTATGAATGATGCTAGATCTGACAAAGCAAGTAGGCCAAGATCTGACAGCCCATTCTCGTTTCCCCGCCAAAAACGTTCAGTAAGGCCCCACTTGTATCTTTCTATTGATTCAGATTCTGAGTAGAGGCATTAGACATTGTGTATATAATAATAAATTAAGATGAGGCCCTTCTAAACACCATATTTTGCATTTAGAAACTGAAGAAAGCTGAGCAGCGATATTGGTGCTCAGGAAATGGAAGTTGATGAGGGAATGTGAAGGAATCTACTTACTAGCTACAAATTTGCCCATCCAATGTTTTGCCTTCCGGGTGTATTTTTGGTAAAGATGTTGCTATAAAGATTCTCAATTCTTGACATTTGATATTCAAATTGTCCTTACAACACATGATGACAGGTCCGTCGCAGGCTATATAATTCGTGTTGTCAACTAGGCATGCTACATTGTCTGGATGGACGCAGTTCATTTTGATATGGTGGGGAGTTCTGCATTGAGAATATTTTATCTTCAATTTTGGCTCTGCTGAGAGCAAATTACCTGTAAATGTATAGCCATCGGATTCTCTAGTAAAATATCAGAATTCAGAAGTAGGTTTATCTCAATCACCCCCAGCTATATGCCCAATTTTGTAATATATGATTTACCCGTTTGTAAAGGAAACTGGTAGATAAGTGATTAAGTGGTACTCTCTCCTTGAAATTGATGGTCTCTGTTTGAAGAACATATTTCTTGAGTTTCTTCCGACTTGAATTGTTTGGCCATCGAACAGTGTGCAAGTTAAAGTGGCATGGAACCAGAGCAGGGGAGGCAAGCATTGAAGTCCAAAAGTTCACTCACCAATCTGGCTTGCTAGTTACTGCTATTCTGTTGCCTCCTCTCCGAAGAAAATGAACGAAGCAATGCCTCCACCTTGATTCTTGGGCCTAACTAAAAAAAGGTTCTTTCGTACTCATTGGATGGCTTTGAGCCTGAAGGCCAGAAATAAGAAACGAAACCAGGAAAAATAAAATAGTTTTGTGAAAAATGAATATATCCTAAATCACCGGGATCACGGACAGTGGTTAATGGTACTAGGTTCGCACTTGGTCAGGTCCTAGATTGTTCTCCATATTGCGTTGTTATATTGGACCCGGAGCCTAAGATTATTATTTCAGAGTATGTCAACCTTAGTTAACGCTTCAGCGGTAAATAACGGCCTTATTACATAATTCAGTTCTCTAACGCATCTTGTAGTAATCAATCTTTGCATCAACAGATGAAAATTGCATTCAATTATATTGCAAATAAAGGAAAAGAAGAGGGCAAACACAAAAAGGCAACCCCGAACACGGACACTAGACTCTAACTACTGTTGGGGAAGAATCTGGTTGACCCACCGAGGAAGACTTAGAAGCCTCCATATTGACTGGTGCCTGTTCCAAACAGCTCTGTGTATCATCACTGATAATCCCAATTGTCATCTTCTCCACTTCCTCTTGTGTATATATATGAATCTTTGATACCACATTGCAGAACTCACTGCACACGAATGTTGTAAATGGAACACACGTTAAGTTGAGTAAGGTGGCATAAACAGCATTTTCCTTTATATACAGATGTTTAGTTAAGGAAGGGGAGTACTTACTGCCATGGGTCATCCCCGACAACCATGATGTCATTTTCGCTGTCGGTGTACAGGATCCTCCATCCCTTATCAGGATCTCTTAGTAGGCCTTCCATGCCAAAGAGTCTCTCAAGTTCAGTGAAGAGATCAGTGTAGCTGCTCAATCTTGAGAGATCGATAGCTCTTCCAACTAAGCTGCCTTGCTTGTGAACCTTCATTCAGTGTATGTTATATTGGTTGGCCAAATTTGTCAAAGTAAGAGAAAAAGTTGGCATATCATAATATAACTCTGTTGCTACCTATCATCGCTCACCTTTGTGCAGCTCCTTTTAGCGTTTTGGGTGGTAGTTTCTCCAGACAAGGCAACTCCAAATAGTTTACATCCATTTATCTTCCCCTTGAGATTCTCTTCATCCGGAACTGGCATCCTCATGCTGTTTCCCCCTAAAGAAGAAACCACGGAAACATTCTCCGGCAGCTTCTGCTCATGCATGATTGAAGGGCCAGACCTTCCAATTTCATTTCTAATTATCCCTGCCTGAGTCAGAGGAGTGTTAAATGGCGCAATATCTCTTTGGAAACTCGACGGTTTAGAGCACAACATGCTGCTACCATGACCAGCTTTGTGAATATCACCATAAGGAAAATATGCAGTTTGAAGGACTTCTGATCCTAAAGAATCAAATTTTGGTCTGGTAGCTTGATGCAGGTTGAAAGTTGTGCAACTTGCACTACTTGGTTTATTACCCCAAGCACCGAGGTTTATATCAACCTTCCCTGTCAGGGACCTTAGTGGACATATTTCTTGACCTTGCAAGACCCTCGGAAACCTATTATTAGGTTCCACGAAGCCTGCATATGTAGGAGGGTGAACCCTCATAAGCTCAGCAGCAGTCATCTTTCTTGCTCCGGCCGATGCAAGATTCGGATGATTGGGAGAACTGATCTCAAAACCTGGCTGCTTAGTTACTGTGTCACGTCCAAAATATAGGGACATAAAACCTGTATTTTCTTGACCTTGCAAGACCTTGGGCGATCTTACAGACTCCTCCAAGTCCATAAACCCAGTGCCTCCTGCCGCCATCATGAAAATTAGGGGGGTGATTACTACTTGGCCATATATATAATATCATCATTTGTTTGATTAACAGTCATACCAGTGATGAGGTGACTGGATGATGCAGCCTGCAGACCTGTCCGCAGTTTCTTCAGCCTTGGGGAACACTGCATACTCAATGGAGGGAGAGAAGCCGAAGGATCGATCTCCCATGGAGATACTCGATCCTGATGATTAGTCTCCATATCCTCATCCCATCTGACCTGTTGGATATCAAAGCAGTAAACTTAGAGAAAATGTTTGGGGGGAAAACATGGTGCATAGTTCAAGCAAAACTGAAAATGTACCATTAAGCACCTCCATTTTGATTTAGGCCATCTGTATGGATCCAAATCACTCATTCCAGTCACTATACCACTAGTACACCTGCAAGGTAAGAAGATTGATTCATGTTCCTCACAGGATACAAATTTTCATGAGAGATATGCAGCTAAAATATTCATAGCTATTGCCACTGTTGACCTTCTTTCAGGTGATTCATCCATTTCAAATTTCATTTTGAATCTTGTGCCAATGGTCACCGGATTCTTGATGCTTTTGGCATACTTTTGATAGGATACAACAAAATCTGCATGACTTGCCCTGCAATATAGCAAGTTAAATGGCTGAACATTTAATCCCTAGACCGGATTTGCATATTGATAAGAACTAAGAACAGAAGAAAACATCTTTCTGATCTATTACCTTGGACTGTAGAAAACATGAAACATGCTTTTTGCTGATATAGCATTAGCCACAGAAGAAAGGAAATTGGGATAACAACTCTGGTTACCAACAATAGACTCAGGAAGACCATTTCTTGGTCGAACAGCTCTTCTGATTCCCAATCTCAATTCTCCATTTTCACCCCTACAAAATATATATAATCAACAGGCATTTGTACATTATTATCCTTCATTTTTCATGCTTTTAAAGTTTACCGACTCATAATAACTTCAAGATTCTACTGCACATGAAGTATGTTCTACATAGTAGATTTTGATTTCATTTTGCTAGTTTGGTACTTTAGAGCCACTATGACAAGAACATATTTTGACCAATCCAATAAATAGGACAATACTAACTACATCCAAATATTTTTAGTTTGGCAGTTGATAATTACTTTCTGCTAAATATGGCAACAAACATGACATTAAGAATTTCAAGAACATTTGCTGTGTTTCCAATGCAGATTTGTGCCAATTAAGAAGTCCAAGATCAACATATACATACCTTAGGAAAAGCACAGCATCACCGGACACAAGATTCTTTTGGCTAACGAAAATACTCCATCCGGTAGTGAGTAGATGCCGCCTCGGCTGACCTGACAAAAACCACCACATCCACTTTCTGTATAATTTATCCCCAACATATGAAGCCAGCCACACACACTTCTTTATTTCTTTCTATTTTTTGAGAATACCTCTGTAAATATGGCGAAATTTCCACTCCACACCATGCAGGTCTTTTGCAATAAGCTCTTGAGAGGGTCTCTGCTGCTTATAATCCTGTAATCAAAAGAAAACACCATAAATTTAAAACTTAATACTAATTTAGTTAGCTTATCGAACGAGTTCATATACCGATACCAATTTTTTTCGGACTGAAATCTAGAAAGATGAGTGCATATTTAAGAAGAGCATGATATTACACACCAAAGGAGGAAAACAATCTTCAGCAGCTCTACGAGGAACAGAGAAACCACCATGAGTGCTTGTATCAGAGGCTGTGAGTGTCTTGCAGAACATGTGAGGTGTTGTTTTTGTAGGTGTTCTTCCATTTCCTTCTTCATCAGCTCCCAATTCCTCAAGAAGCTCTTTCCCCATCCCTGCCAACTGAATTCACATACCAAATTGCAGCCTCATACAAAAAATCTGAATGAAGCTTAAAAATTCAAAAACAACATTTCAAAAAGCAAACCAACCTCAGCTTGGGGAAGCAAAGTGACCTGTGTGTAAACCTCATCATTCTCCTTATTGGCCTGTTGATAAAGAAATACACAGGAAAAAAAAATGAAAATTTAGTCCAAAACCAAATGAACAGAAAAGAGGGTATGCAGTTTTCACTGAATTGGGCACTCACAAGTAGTTGGACATTGACAACTCTACAGAAGATCTGTGGTTGAAGATCATGTGTTGGAATCTCCAATGGTGTGAAGGGAGAGAAAGATGCAGCTTGCTCTAAGTGCCCTTGTGGGAAGTAGACAACCACATTCCCCTTCTTTGGGAGAGAAGTAAGAGGGCCAGCACAAGCATGCCATAGCTCCAGATACGAAGAAGAAGACACAGCAGAGGATGAGGATGATGATGATGATGATGATGGCACACAGCACACACAAGAAGCAGTTGCTTGTTCTTTGTGACAGCCACCATTGCAAGTTGCATTCTTTTCAACCTCAGTCACTGCATGGTTCAGATCAATTTCCATGAACACAAAAAAGTTTTTTTTTTTTTGGGTGGTTTTCTCTGTGAGGTTTCAAAGTGAAAGTAAGTAAGTAACTAAAGCAAGAAGAATATAAAAAGGAAAAAAAGAAGATAAAGAAGGGAAGTAATCAAGTGGATTTTAAAAAGGGGAAACCCAGAAAGAGGGAAGTGTAGTGAAAATGGGAATGGGAAATGAGGTCAAATCATGAAAAAAGAAAAGGGGGAATTCATGTTTTTGGAGGGGCACCACAAAACAGGGGAGGAGCAGAGGAATGGGACTGTAAACAGAACACAACACAACAGAACAGAAACAGAGTGATAGAGAAAAAAGAAGAAGAGGATCAAATGATAACAAGGGATTCAAAGTATGATTGTCTAACCCCTCCTCCCCTCATCTGCAGGTAGTGAGAAGAGGGAGCAGCAGACATGGACAAATGCATAGGAAGCTCACAAACAACAAAAGCCAATGTGTGATGGATAGATAGTAATAGTATTAGTGCCTTTTGGACTTTGGAGAGAGAAACAAACACTGTGTGTTGGGTGGGGGGGACAGCCCTAGACAGTACAGAACCCACCCCCACTTTTTCCTTTTCTTTCTTATTCATATTCATTCATTATTTCTCCTTCACTTATTATTATTGTTTCATATTTCATTTCACACAACCAAATCTAGCATTTCTTCAAACTTGCCTCATGAATCACAAAAGAGAAAAAAAATGCAATCTGACAACTCAACTCACAACACAATTTATTAGGTATTGTACGTGGATATTAAGGTAATGAGTGACTTGTGACTTCTGATAACTAATTATCCAACCATATCCATGAAAGAAAAAAAGTCCTCCTTTTTTCCTTTTTTTTTTTGCAAGTTACAGCCTACAAGGTACAAACCTTTCATTTAATAATAATAATGAATATTGAATGAAATTGAAATTGAGAAGTGTACGTCTATATACTATATAGTCATGTAAGCTAAACAAATTTATTAGATAATTAATAGCATTACTATAAAAGTATGAGAGTAATTTAGAAGAAGGAAAAATGAAAGTGTTTTACATTATTACTATTACGTACTTTGATACTGGACATATACGTACATGTACGTGTACTGTAACGTCAAATGTGGGTGTTGTTTGGCAGCAACAATGGTGGGCGTCTTGTTTTAGTAGTTAGGATTCTTCATCTCAATCAGTTTGCTCAGACTTCAAAGTTCAAACACACACTTTCTCTCTCTTCTTTTACATATCTCACGTCTCATCAAACTTCAACTTTTCTTTTAATTTTTTCAAATTTTCATACTCATCATGTCTCCCACCGTGTACTTCACGCGCCTCCAACTTTCTTTTTCTTGTAGGTGCCTTTTTTCTTTTCCCTCTTTGCCAAAAATATACCCTTCATCCTCATTTTGTGGAGCATATACCTAACTTGCTGGGTTAAACTTTTGCTTCAAATTATAATGACTTTGTGCCATAGTAGTGAACTAACATATATATCAAAACTATATACAGAGGCTTCGAATCCCACTTTGTGCATGCAGCGATCTATTGGCCAGCGACAAATCTTTAAATAGAGCACCAATGCGCGACGCCAAAAATGCCTCTGAATTAAAGAATAATAATATCTCATTTTTTAAATTATGCTTATAAAAAATCATATCAAAATTCAATCTCTAAGATATTTTTTAAAAATATATACTTACTGTTTTTTGTTGATAGTAAAATTCGAATGCATTTTTGTCGGCGTTTGAATAATTTTGAGACATTTTTGGTAGTTAACCTTTTTTCATATTTCATAAATATGTCAATCCAACTATCTTTAACAAAGTTAAACACCTACACAATTGCATTTTTTAAAATTAATACAAAAATGGTATTAAGTATATGTTAAATAGGTCTTTAAAAATTTCTTGTATAGGATGTTTTCATCTTCAAAAATTATTTAGTACATTGAGGCCATTAAAATTTATAAAATTAAAATATATAGGTCATTTCGTCACACTTTTAATGATTTGTTTATTCAAGTAAAAATAATGAATCTGACTAATGTAGGAATTTATATGTCTTATTCTTATAAAGTTCAGTAACCTCAATGTAATAAATTTTTTTAAGAATCTATTTGTACATACTCAATACTATTTTACAAAAGGTGAATCACAATGTGTAATACGTAAATATGAATGATGACAATTATTTATTAGGGGGTGAAAAGTAATTTTGTCGTTAATTATTTTTCGTAGGAGGCAAAAATGATAACTTTTTATTAGGGTGAAAAATTTCACGCAACACAATTTTAATAAATAATTCTTACAGAAATATGTTAAAATCTTTAAATTCATTTAAAATATTTCTACAATTGGCACCTATTAAAATATGTTTGGTATTCTGGCCCAGCCCATCGAAAGTTTTGGGTCTAGTTACGGTCCACCGATCCAGTCAGGTCACTCAACCCAAATTTAGAGGTGACCCGCACCGCCGCACGCCACTTCACGCCTTGCTGAGAAGTCCTAGACAGCTAGCAAAAGCTTTCAGGTAGATGGGCCTAAATAAGGGAGTTCACCCGAGTTTAGAGTATAAAAGGAGAGGGACTTACCCCTCTCCAGAGGTACGTCACCTTTTATATCCTAATTGACCGTCTCTTCATATGGATACTGACTTTAGCATTAGATTGTCCTTACAGGTAACCCCATCCACTAACACACCGATGACTCGGACGATCATCTCATCTTGAGCTTGCACTCAGGTCCACATCCTACTTCACCCGGTTGCACTTACCTCTACCTCACCCGATCCGCCATTCTTCCGAGTTCCGAGCAACCGAACAGTTGGGAAAAAATAATGGCCAAAAGTGGCATTACACTATATTTATACGACAGGATCTTTAAATGCTGCAACTTCCATATTTTGCCCCACATAAAGTAAGACAAGTAACTTAACTACTGCAAGTTTACTCTTTAGTAAAGGGAATATCAAAACAAAACCAATTAAAACAAAAATAGCCAATTTGTTTGACTACAAGGTTGCTTCACAAGTGTTAAATAATTATGAAAAGTTTTGAGTAATTTGAAGGTTTTGATCTTCGAGTTACTAAGTTTAATTAATTCAACAGTTTGGTTAAACGTCAAAATATATCTATATGGAGTTGTAAAATTCAAGGGTAGTAATAATTATTATCAAAAGTTCATGCATGAGCATGGAAAATTTTGGCCAATGAATAAGGCAAGTGGCTATCATTTTTTCTTTTAATTTATCCTTATCCAACA
>NC_029792.2:3476281-3480488 GCF_000816755.2 Arachis ipaensis
TATTATTATTCCATCTTTCGTTCTTCAATTATATTATTATTGTATGACTTGTCTGTGTCCTTGGTAGCTTGACTCTTGAGATGCACGTTGGGCCTCTTCTCTTCTTGAGAGAGGTCTCATTCATTTCCGTAATACATAATCAAAGCACTATTTATTATGACCTAAATAATCCTTTAATGTCTTTTTATAAAGTAATACTATTTTTGGCATGCACGAGCCATTTTGCCTTTTTGGTTTTTTTATTTTTCAGAAACATTCATTTATAAAAAGGTGTTGAGGCAATCAATCATAAGTCGTAATCAGTCTTCTCTTTTTTTTTTTTTCAAATACCAATTCATGAAGGGAAAATCGCTTGTAAAACTAGATCATCATATTCATATGTATATTTTCCATAACTATATATAATAGATTAAATCATGATCATGGTTATTCATTCCTAGATCACAATGATATAATTAATTTGCTTATTTCAATCTTAATTCTATCATCCCAATTTGCAAGTAAAAAGATTAAATGTTTATAGTGAATAATTAAGTTGGTTAGGAAAGATGCCTATTAGAGAATATGATATAGATATAGATACATATTCCACATGGCTACAAATAGATAGTAGACACTTAGAAATAGACATGACTTAAAGATTTGTCTGTCCTCGTGCAAAAGTCATGCAAATTTCATAAAAGTTGGATTAGTCCACATCAAAAGTGGGGTTAAATTGACTCTAAATTGGAGTTGGATTCATTTCTTTAATTTCTTTCTTCTTCTACTTTTCTCTTTTGCTTTGCCAATATTAAATGCAAAGAGAAAACAAAAAGATTAATTCTGTTTTGCTCTACTATATGTGTCACCGACAACATTATGTATTTTTATACCTCCTCTGCTAGACAAATTAATCTTTTTGTCACTTTTAATATAGATATTAAATAAATCAGTCTTTAACAAATTTTATTATAAGATAATTTATGTCTTGAAAGTATTATATAAGACAAATAAATAACTCTTCTTTTAAAACGATAGAATTAATTTTTGAGTATTTTTACATAATAAAAATTTGTTACGGACTAAAATATTGGATATGAATTTTTTTTTAAAACCAATAATTTTTACGATAAATTAAATACTATTTCTTTAAAAAAAATTATGAAACTACCGATAATTACAAATATAATTACGAGTCACCCCAATTAACTATCATTGGTGCATGTTCACATTGTTCACCAATATTGTTAGTTATCTATATTTTTTCAAAAATAAAATAAAGCATTTTGGGTTCCCCCATATTGTTAAGAAATAAATGATTTGAGGGTGTATAAAAATCCAAAAGGAATTTAAAGCAGTAGCACGAGATGGTATATAAAAGGACTCTAATTAGTTATGATACATGTCCTTGGTATCAAAAGCTTAATAACTATTTAACACTGAACACACTGTGATATTACTGTTTTTTGTTTTTATTTTCCCTGTTTCCTGAATCAATATGCTGACAATAACAGTCTTCTTCAATAGATTCCAACCTTTTTAACCGCATGCGCCATTTCAATTATTTTTCAATTCCAACTTGAAACCATTTTTGATTACCGCATGATCGTAACTTAAAGTATTATTTAACTTTTCTCCAAAATAATAATAAAACAAAAACTAAGACTCTCTCGTGATTATTTATTTTTAGTTAATGCGCATTTCTACATTAAATCTGTTATTGCGATACAATTGATTATTCTGAAAATACCTGTCCATCCATGCAATTTTTCATGCTTTGATAATTTATTTATTTTTTAAGTAAATTATATGTATTAAATTTTAATTATTAAAAAATATCTTTAAAAAAATACGTTTTATGAGTCTTTATGGAAGCATCCCCTTAACTTTTATACGTGTTTCTAATTATGTAACATTACATCAATAAAAATAATGATTTTTTACATTAATTATGTGTGAATAGTTATCTAAAAGAACGATTATGACAATATAGAATGCTTTATGATAATAACAAAGATTAAACTCTTAATAATAAGCATGAACAATATTTACTATGGTGAATAAATTTTTTTTTTTAAATTTTGTTTTTCACGAAAATTAAGGATGTTTGTTTGTTTTGATTCCATAGGTGTTGTTGGTAACGCACGTGGGTGGTAGGCAGTAAAATTCCCTAACCCTATCCATAGTAGTGTTGTGTGTTCCCCCGTGGTTTTCTCTCGAAACTCTTTGTATTATTGAAAGCTACTACTACAGTCTACATGTAACGTTGTGGCACAGAGACACAGACATAATAGTACACATTGACATGCATTTCCATTATCACTTTATTAAAGCTCTCTATCTCACACCCATGCTTGTCTCTCAATTAACATCAAATAAATTCATTTTTTCCTTCTTTTGTCAAGACTAGAATTACACAAACAATAAAAATTGCAATTAGTGTTTTCTTTTATTATTAGGGAGAGAGAAGATAATATAACTAGTAATTAGTAGTGAGCACCCACACATGCTGCTGGCTCCAATATTTGTGCGACACACACAAAATCATCATCCTTACTTTTCTCTATTTAATGTTGTTTTTTTTTTCTTTGCTTTAATCAATGTGTCTTTGTCCGGTGGATTGATTTTTGTCTTTGCTTCGCAATAAACACCTTCCCACTGTTCCCTTCTTAGTCTTATTAATCGCCCGCATTCATCGTACCCTCCATCATATGTCCATGTCACGTTCTTGCCATTGGTCCCTCTTTTTTCTTCTATCTAATTTAATTTTTGTTTATTATTATAATTATTGTTCATCAATTTTCGTATATTCACGACGACTATCTCTATATATGTGATTGAAACTTAAAGAGAATGAATAGTTTTTTATATATAAATAATGTAAAGTTTGTTTAGAATAATTATAGAGGAGAATAGCTTAGACGAGCCGCACTAATGGTTGGTTGAGGGCATAGTAGAATATTAATTAGGATCTCGTTAGGGAGACAATGGACTATTTGTACAATGTGTACAATGGGTTACAAAATGAACATCTCCCATACTATCTAGAATAACCATCCGAGTACTAGCGATAATAAACATCTTCCCAAAAACTTAAACTAATTTTGGGGTTCACCAAGAATCGAACTCTTGACCTTTCGGATTTAGCACTCTAATACTATGTCATGATACCACTCATCCCAAAAGTTTCAGCTGATAAAAAAAGGTAACACTAATAATTATATCTCTAATACTTTCTAAACCTCCATTGTACACATTGTATAAAATTCGATTGGCTCCTCATACTTTTCCTATTAATTAACATGAATTCTCGTCTGTATATATATAAAACTCATAATTAAGTGTGTACAACTTTAAGTAACATAATTGGGTGGCTAATAATATAATTGTATAATTAGATAGATAAAAGTACGAACTTTAATTTGCATAGGCAAAGAGTGGTGGATGGGTGTTTAGTGTGCCTTGTAAAGGTGTTTCATGCTTTTGCTTAGTTCCAAAAAACAAATAGGTATGGTGGTGGGTCCAACATAGGAGACAAAGGGTATCCCCATCATTACACACATACAAATTAAATTGGGGTATCACAACCATAAACGGGTATGCTTTCTTTCTTTCTTTCTTTCTTTCTTTCTTTCTTTCTCTCTTATTTATTTATTTTTTTTTAAATTTTATCAAAGGTGAGTAGTGAGCATGGACGAAACATCAAGAAAGAAATTAAAAGAGGTGGTGCCTATACGGGTCATTATCTATCTTTTGGATATTATACTAATTAATTTCAGCAAGCATAATTATTTAACCCCATTAGAGTTTAGATATGCTTTCATTGCCACTCAAATCGTGATAAGGTTATCCTAATCATTAATAATGAAAAATAAAGTTTATCTTCCTAATCGAAATTCAAATTGGACCTACTATATATAATTTCGTTCTGCTTTTCGCCTTGAGGTGTTAGAAAAGATCCATAAAGTAATCCTTAATTACATATTAGGGTTGATTGCGTTGCTAACTAATAAAACCCAAGACCCGTAACTATAAATGCCATTCATAAAATTATAATTATTTTCATGTGTTATACACTAATGTTACTTGAATTCCATTTTCGGTTTATTTGAATTGTTCTTGAAAACTTGGGTGTTAAGAAATTAAACACAAGTACTCACATTGTAAATTTATAAATAAAAGTTTAATTTTGATATACAGATAATATTAAATATTTTATATAGTCATT
>NC_029792.2:3480619-3491533 GCF_000816755.2 Arachis ipaensis
TTTGATGAGTTTAGAAAATTCCAAATTAAATTAGTGATGATCAAATATTATTAATATAATTAATTACAAAATTATTAATTTGATTTTTGATCATATGTATTAACTAAATAATTTTGCTGTGCAGATTTTGATTGGGCCGAAAAGAAAAGAAAAATTGTTGCAAGCCCAAATATGAATTTTACTTTCAGCTTTGATTAAATTGTTTGGCTGAATCAATATTTTGTTAATGGGTCAGATTCTATTTACATTATTATTAGCCCAACTCAAATTTTAATTGGAAACCCAAGACTTGGTCCGAAACCAATTTTGAGAGAAAGCAAAGGTTTTGCTTCATGCTTTCAACGGATTTCATTTCCATCATGTGGTGGATTTCAAATTAAATTAACTTGAATTAACTAGCATTAGAAACATGAGAGAGAATATGCAATTGATTTGATGGCCTCATTAATGTTACACGCCACTAAGAAAGAAAGGGGAGTAGGAATTAATTCAGTTTGATTTAATTTGTTCAAATCCATTACATGCCTTTCTTTCTAATCTCTCTTCTTCATTCGGTCACTTCACAGAGAAAGCATGGAAGCTATGGCAAGCTACCGAAGAGAAGAAGAAGCAAGCAACAAGACCATTGTAATGATGACAAGAAAAAGAAAATAAAAAGTATGTTGTGGCTGAGATATTCACCATAGAAGGTAAGATTTGGTGAAGTAAGCTCAACCTCTCCATACCAAAAATGGATGAAGAAGATTTCGGTCAGAGGAAGAAGATCTCAGAGGGATGGCTCGTCTCTGCTTTTGTGTTCACTCATCACAGAAGGTAGCTAGGGTGGCTACGTGAAAGAGGAAGCAAAAGTGGAGCAGGAGGAGTTGTCATGCATCAAGAAGCATCAAGGGTTAGGAATCCTTCTTGGAGTGCAAGTCAAGATGGATGGCTCGGATTGATGAAGCTTGTGTAAAGAGAAGACTCAGAGGCAATTGCATGTTGGTTTTAGCATTCGGTTATCTCTCCTTTCTCTCTGGCCAAACCGATTTTGCATGAAGAAGAAGTTTAGCTTGGTTCATTTGGTTTCAACCGTGGAGGCTTCCCCCTCTATAAATAAGGGTGAACAGTCAGGGCTTGAAGCAAGGAGTGAGAGTGCAAGGCACAGAGTTCTCATAGCTACCTAAGTTAACAGAAGTTCTTTTCCTTCAATGTTTTCTGTTTTGTAATTTTCTGTTTAATTTTGTCTGTCTTGAGTCTCATGGAAAAAGACAAACAGTGAGGTTTGTAAGAAAAAGTCATAGAGCGAAAAAAGGCAGAGAGTGCAAAATTAAAAGAAAAAGCCATAGATGTCCTTTGAGGTCCTTTGTACATCTGTGTTGTGTTTCATGATTCTGTGGGAATCTCCTTACAAGTTGGGTTAGCACTTAGCAGTTGAAAGCTTGGCAATAACCAAGTCAAGTTCAGGATTGGGGTTTAGATTCTAGACTTGTCCCGGATAGGAAGGGTAGTTCCTAGGGAGAATTGGTGTATGTAATCATGAAGATTATAGTAAAATTCCATCATTGTTGTGATGGAGACTGGATGTAAGCTACATTGCACTTGGCAGCTGAACCAGGATATATCGTGGTGTGATTCTCTCTCTTTCTTCTACTCTATTTATGTTTCTACTGCATATGAGACAAAACCGAAAAATATCTCGTGCAGGGTGACGAGATAAAAAGAAAAAAATCTCGTGGCTGGGTACGAGACAAAAATAAAAAAGTCTCCAGAAGTTGTTTCAAAGACCAGCAAGTTTTAATAAACAAAAAAGGGGCTAAGATTCAACCCCCCATTCTCTTATCCACTGAAAATCATCAATTGGTATCAGAGCTTGGTCTCAAAGAGATAAAACTTTGCAGCTTGGAGAAAAGATTCAGATGGCAGAGAACAGTGGCTCAACCCTAGTGTCCTACAATCTGACAGAAGGACAGTCAAGCAATAGATATCCTCTTTTCAATGGGAAAAACTATACCTATTGGAAGGAGAGAATGAAGATTTTTGTGCAAGCAGTAGGTTACAGACTATGGAAGATCATCCTGGAGGGTCCTCAATATCCAACCACCACAAGTGCTGTAGGAGTAGTCTCCCTTAAACCAGAAGTCAGTTGGACCAAAGAAGACAGAAAGAAGGTAGAGCTCAATGCCAAGGCTATTAACTTGCTCAACTGTGCAGTCAGTTTCGAGGAGTACCGACGAGTATCATGATGCACAACGGCAAAAGAAATCTAGGACAAACCTCAAGTCACTCATGAAGGAACCACCTTAGTAAAGAAGACCAGGATAGACATGCTGAACAGAGAATATGAAATGTTCTCAATGAAGGAAGGAGAATCCATAGATGAAATATTTGAAAGATTCAACATCATCATTGTTGGCTTGGATGCTATGGGGATTAAGTATCCTGAATCTGTGCTTGTGAAGAGAGTTTTAAGATGTCTTACAAAAGAGTGGGAAGCAAAAGCATTGATAATATCTGAGAGTAGTGGTCTTGATTCTATGACATATGATGACTTAAGAGGAAATTTACTTGCTTTTGAAAACACTTATTTAAAAAAGGATTCAAAAAAGAAAGGAATTGCTTTTACATCTGTTACTAACCCCCCTGGATGATGAATCCAGTGATAACTCATCTGAAAATGAATTTGTGTTATTTTCCAAAAAATTTAGGAAAATGGTGAAGTTCAAGGAGAGAAGCAAGGGAAGCAGCTCTAGGAAACAAAGAAAAGCTCTCAGCAAGGTGATATGTTACAATTACAAAGAAACTGGGCATTTCAAAAGATTGCCCTAAGTTGAAGAAAGAAGAGAAGCCAAAGAAGGGAAAGAAGAAAGGTCTGATGGCCTCTTGGGAGGACTTGGAAAACGATTCAGAAGATGATGAAGAATCTGAAACCAAGTCTCAACCATATTTTATGGCAGACCACGTTGAACAGGTAGTCATTCATAACCCTGACACTGAAGCTCTTCATCTTATGATAGACCACATTTTTGAAAAAATTAGATGCTTCTTGCTTGATAACCAATAACTTGAACAACAAATCACCATTCTTAAAGCAGAAAATAGTTTTCTAAAAGATAAATTAAGGGAGGCTGAAACTGCTGTTAAACTTGTTGAAGAAAATAAGCAGCTGAAAGCCCAACTTAAAAGCTGTGAAAGTGATCATTCTGTTGTTGCATATGTAGACTGTTTTAAAAGAAATGAAGAGTTGCTTAAAGAGGTCAATAAGCTTAAAGAATATTTAGCCAAGTTTACTCAAAGTTCTGAAAATCTAAATCAAATCTTGGCTAGTCAAAAACCTCTTTATGATAAAGCTGGCTTGTGTTTCCTCAAAACTGTTGAGAAACCGTCTTTTGAAAATATTGCTTCATCTTCTAATGATACAAGGTTTCAAAACCCAACAAGCTTTAACAAAATAGCAACTCTAAGATTTTGTAGACTATGTAACCGAAATGGACACTTTCTCATACAATGCTTCTTTGGTGAAAGAATGATTGGTGACAAAATTCACAAAGTTATTTTTGATTATAATGGATTGGGACAAAGGAGATGGTTTAACGTGAAAGGATCCAAGAAGATTTGGATACCTAAGATCACTTGAGCTCATTTTGTAGGTATGCCTAGCATCCAAGCGGAAGAACAATGTGTGGTATATGGATAGTGGATGCTCTAGGCATATCACCGGAAAGACAACCTTCTTCATAAAGCTTGATGAGTATGATGGAGGGTTTGTCACTTTCAGTGATGATGGTAAAGAAAAAATAGTGGCCATTGAAAAAGTTGGTAAAAGTTTCTCATCTTGTATAAATGATGTTCTTCTTGTAAATGGTTTGAAACATAACTTACTTAGTGTAAGCCAATTGTGTGATTTAGGATATGAAGTTATTTTTAGAAAGTATGTATGCTTAGTTATATGTGAAAAATCTGGGGATATTTTGTTTAAGGCTAAAAGATGCAATAATGTGTATGGATTGACTCTTGAAGACTTAAAAGAGCAAAGAGTAACATGTTTTACTTCTCTTGAATTTGAAAAATGGCTATGGCATAGAAAATTGGGTCATGCTAGCATGTACCAAATTTCCAAGCTAGTCAAGAAAAATTTGGTTACAGGAATTCTAAATATCAAATTTGATAAGGATCTTACTTGTGATGCTTGCCAATTAGGCAAACAAGTAAAATCCTCTTTTAAACCAAAAGATGGAATTTCAACCAAAAGGCCATTAGAGATGTTACACATTGATCTTTTTGGTCTAACAAGAACTTAAAGTTTAGGAGATAAACACTATAGTCTAGTGGTGGTGGATGATTACTCTAGATTCGGTTGGGTACTTTTTCTTTCTCATAAAAATGATTCTTTTCATGCTTTCTCAACCCTTTGCAAAAGAATTCAAAATGAAAAAGATTTAAAAGTTGCCTATTTGAGAAGTGATCACGGAAAAGAATTTGAAAACCAAGACTTTGAAAAATTCTGTGATGATTTTAGAATTGCTCATAACTTTTCATGCCCTAGAACCCCCCAACAAAATGGGGTGGTTGAGAGAAGGAATAAAAGCCTTCAAGAAATGACTAGGGTTATGTTATGTGAAAAGGAGATTCCAAAATTTCTATGGGCTGAAGCTGTAAATACAGCTTGTTACATTTTGAATAGGACCATTATTAGGAAAGGGTTAAAGAAAACTCATTATGAGCTATGGAAAGGAACCCCTCCTAATCTTAAGTATTTCCATGTTTTTAGATGCAAATGCTTTGTACTTAACAATAAAGAAAATCTTGGTAAATTTGATCCAAAATCCTATGAGGGGATGTTTGTTGGATACTCCACCACTAGCAAAGCTTATAGAATTTACCTCAAAGAACATAGAACCATAGAGGAATCCATACATGTTTCTTTTTGTGATTCTAATTCAATTCCCAGTGCTGTGATAGAAGATGATACAGATTGTGAAGATGCTGTCAACAAGGAAACCAGTGAAGAAAGTCCTAAGTCTGCTCAAAATGAAGAATCTGTTCGTCCAGTTTTGTCTCGTCAGAATGAAGGAGACATTTTCATTTTGTCTCCTGAGCCAGCAAGAGAATTTGGAACAGAACAACCCACAGAAGCTCTTCAAAGCTCAACACCACTCTGAAAGCCAAGAGAATGGAAGTCCATGAGGGGTTATCCTCATGACTTTATCATTGGTAATTTCTCTCAAGGAGTAACAACAAGATCCTCAACCAAAAGGCAATTCGAACCAAGTAATTTTGCTCTCTTGTCACAAGTGGAGCCCAACAATATAAAGCAAGCTCTTGAAGATCCATCATGGGTCAAAGTCATGCAAAAAAAACTTGCTCAATTTGACAAGAATGAGGTTTGGATACTAGTACCTCATCCAGATGGTAAGAAGGTAACGGGTAATAAGTGGGTTTTCAAAAATAAATTAGGTGAAGATGGGAAAGTTGTTTGTAACAAGGCTAGATTAGTGGCCCAAGGTTACGATCAAGAAGAGGGTATAGATTTTGATGAGTCTTTTGCTCCGGTAGCTAGAATGGAAGCCATTAGGTTGCTTCTTGCCTATGCTGCCCATAAGGGTTTTAAAATGTTTCAAATGGATGTCAAATGTGCTTTTCTTAATGGCTTTATTGATAGAGAAGTGTTTGTGGCACAACTCCCCAGTTTTGAAGATAAAGAATTTTCAAACCATATTTACAAACTTTCAAAGGCTCTTTATGGCCTTAGACAAGCTCCAAGAGCTTGGTATGAAAGGTTTAGTGCCTTCTTGTTGGAAAATCAATTTCAAAGGGGTACCACCGACACTACTTTATTTATAAAAGCATCTAATGATGACATTCTCCTAGTTCAAGTTTATGTGGATGACCCTGTGTTTGGATCGGCCAATGAGTCCTTGTGTGAAGAGTTTGGAAAACTCATGACTAGTGAGTTTGAAATAAGTTTAATGGGGGAGCTAATATTCTTTCTTGGCCTCCAAATTAAACAAACTCCTAGTGGCACCTTTATTCACCAAGAAAAGTATGCTAAAGAACTTATCAAAAAATTTGGCCTAGAAAGTTCCAAACCAATGGGAACACCAATGCATCCAAACACTAAACTTGAAAAGGATGATGATGGCAAAGATGTGGATGAAACAAGGTATATAGGAATGATAGGTTCACTCATGTATCTTACCTCCTCTAGACCGGATATTGTTCAAAGTGTGGGTGTATGTTCAAGATTTCAATCTCACCCAAAAGAATTCCATCTTTCAGCCGTTAAACGCATCATTAGATACATTAAGGGAACTAGTGATTATGGCTTATGGTATCCAAAATCTGATGATTTTTGTGCAGTAGGGTTTTGTGATGCAGATTATGCGGGAGATAGGGTGGATAGAAGGAGCACATCCGGCATGTGTTGCTTCCTTGGAAACTCACTCAACATGTGGTCAAGCAAAAAACAAGCCACAGTGGCTCTATCCATAACCGAAGCTGAATATATTTCTGCATCTGCATGTTGTTCACAATTAATTTGGTTGAAAACTCAATTGGAAGATTACAAATTAAAAATCAATAGTATACCCTTGTTCTGTGACAATATGAGTGCTATAAACATTTCTAAAAATTATGTTCTGCACTAAAAAACAAACTACATTGAAATTAAATATCATTTTATTAGAGAACATGTGCAAAAGAGAACTATTGATATTCAATTTGTAAAATCTGAAGATCAACTTGCAGATATTTTTACTAAACCCTTGTGTGAAGACAGATTCTGCTCTTTGAGAAAAAGTTTGGGAATGATAGAATTAAGTTCTGCTGATAATTTGTGAAATTTTTTGACACAGTTTGGTTTTGTCTCGTAGGAAGGCAGGAGACATTTTTAGGACGTGAGGAACGGGCCATGATTCAGGGGGAGACTGAACTAATGTTAATTATCTTGGGCCCCCACCAAATCTTTTTGACCTTACTCTGACCTGTTTTAAGTTTCCCTTTGTGTTAATCACATTTTTTTAAGTTGTCATATCAAATCTTGTTGGGAAAGGCTATTGTCAAATCAAATCTTTTATCCTTCCCTCATCCCTTGATTATAGGAGCTAATCCTTCAGTTTTAATTTTAAAAAGAAGCTTCCCTTGGTTAATAACCGCGCCATAATGGGTAATAACTATCACACTTCTCTCTCCAATTAGCATTTAATGCTTCTCTAACCTCTCACATCTCTCCACTCACTTCGGTTCCCCCTTCACCTTCACCTTCCCCTCTCCACTTCTCCATTTTTAATATCATGAAAAAAAATACTCCAAGGAAAAGTGAACAAATTATTCTCTCCAAAAAATCCTCCACCCCTCAAACCCACACTCATATACACATTCATTCTACATCTTCATCATCTCTCTCACCATCATCCAAGCAAACGGACACCATAAAGAGAAAAGTGATAGCAACAAAGACTTCATCAAGAAAAAAGAAGGAACCCTTGGTTGAAGAGGAAGAGGAATCTCACACCTCACCACCTCCCTCACCACCGAAGAAGGCAACCCCTGGATGCAGTTCACAGAAGATCAGACCAAAGGCTTTGTGTTACATGACACAAGGGAACCATCCAATCTGGAATCATTGGAATTCAAAAATAAATTCAACAAACCTCATTCTCACTTTGATCCTGCTAGATTTAATTCGTGTGCCTCCTATGAGTTCCACAAAGAAGTATTGGAGAAACGTCACTTATGTGTCTCACACCTAATGAATCTGGACTCACTGGCAGCCAAAGGAATCAACTTCTCTCCTCTGTTTGAGAATCTGAAATGGATCCCTCTGCTCCATATTCAGAAACCCGTTTACCCAGGATTGGTACGAGAATTTATGCTAATATGAGGCTGATCGATGGTACCATTCATTCCTACGTAAAGCGGGTATATATGATTCTGAACTCGGAGACGATCAGTGCTGCCCTAGGCTACACTGATGAGGGACCAAGAGCGTACATGTCTGAAAAATGAGACTCTCAGGTTGGAGTCACATACAAGGTTGCCCTGCAACAAATCTGTGAGAACTTGTCTGGCTTGGATGGCACCATCCCTACTCACAAGGCCCTCGGTCCCGAAAAATCATTGCTGCACAGAATTATTACTCATATTCTGACTCCACAGAGTGGCTCACATAACAGAGTAACTGTTTCTGACTCTCTTGTACTTTTTGCTATTGTTACTTCCTCTTCTATTTCTTTTGCATACCTTATGATAAGGCATATGTGAAAAGCTGTTAAAAGTACCAAAAAGGCAAATCTACCCTATGGTATGTTTCTCACCAGTATTTTTGAATATTTTAAAGTTGATCTAACAAATGAAGCTGTAGAGAATAAGATCTCAATCATTAAGGAAGGATGAGTTTCAAGTACAATGAAAGGCGCCAAAGGGAAAAAGTCAATGCCCTCTGATAGTGACCTAGAGAGCCGACCGGCTGAACCATCCAAAGTGTCAGAGTCAATAAGAGAAGTACTCACTAAGTTTTTAAATATGTCTAAACTAATGGTGGATTCATACAAGGCTGCACGCAAACAAGCTTTTGAAAATGAAAGGGCGTGGATGAAATGCCAAGAGAGGGTGGGCCTAATGCTACAGAATTTCGAAGAAGAGATAGGGGATGCCAATGATGATGATACAGATGGCACTGAGTACAATTTATCTGATGATTGATCACTATGTTGATTTCTGGCTTTGTTTATTTTGATACTTTGTAGGATGTTATGGATACTTTAGAACTGTGATACTTGGTATTTTGGTACTAGTTATATTTTGGATCTGTTGCATACCATTGTGTTTTCTTGCAGGTGTCCCCTTTGATGACAAAAGGGGGAGGAAAGATGAAAAATTGAAAAAGTTTGCTTGAGAAAAGTGGCTAGAACTAAAAACAGGGGCTGAAATCAAGTTGATTTATGATTATCCCTGTACATGTGTACATGTGTTATTCTGATTGTGTTGCTCTGTTTTATGTTTATTTTTTTGATACTAATTATGCAGGTTTATGGTTATCATGATCTATTTTTGGCTGTGATATGTTTGTTTAAGCTCTGATAATTTTAGTTTAGTAATCTGCAAATCTTTTTCAGTTTGGATGATGACCTGAAACAGTTTCATAGATTGTAAATTATTGTTTGGCAAATCCTTTTGGCAAGAAACTGCTTTTACAAGAATTAGTTTGATCTAAAATATGTTGAGTTTTTAATATATGTTGAAGAGTACTCTGAAGGTACTCAAGCATATTTTACTTTTTGATTGTTTTGATTGAGTAGAAAATTTTTATAATGACAAATTGAGCATTTGTTTATCCTCAACTCTGCTCATAAATCAAGCCATTCAACATTGCAGAATTTTATATGTTGAATAACATAGTAGTCTTAAGCTTGATTTCAAAAGTTACAGGTAAAGCTTCCCTTGGTAAAATAGCATACATTAATGGGGAGCCATGTAACAATTGGAAAGGAAGGAATCCAAGTATTCAAAGAGAGTACTCTAATCCTTGATTTATTTCCATTTCAATTTTTAATAATATTTGTCATCAAGGAGGAGATTGATGAGTTTGAAAAACTCCAAATTAAATTAGTGATGATCAAACATTATTAATATAATTAATTACAAATTATTAATTTGATTTTTGATCATATGTGTTAACTAAATAATTTTGCTGTGCAGGTTTTGATTGGGCCGAAAAGAAAAGAAAAATTGTTGCAAGCCCAAATATAAATTTTACTTTCAGCTTTGGTTAAATTGTTTGGATGAATCAATATTTTGTTAATGGGCCAGATTCTATTTACATTATTATTAGCCCAACTCAAATTTTAGTTGAAAACCCAAGACTTGGTCCAAAACCAATTTTGAGAGAAAATAAATATTTTGCTTCATGCTTTCAACGGATCTCATTTTCATCATGTGGTGGATTTCAAATTAAATTAACTTGAATTAACTAGCATTGAAAACATGAGAGAGAATATGCAATTGATTTGATGGCCTCATTAATGTTACACGCCACTAAGAAAGAAAGGGTAGTAGGAATTAATTCAGCTTGATTCAATTTGTTCAAATCCATTACATGCCTTTCTTTCTAATCTCTCTTCTCTCTCATCTCTCTTCTTTATTCGGTCACTTCACAGAGAAAGCATGGAAGCTATGGCAAGCTACCGAAGAGAAGAAGAAGCAAGCAACAAGATCATTGTAATGATGACAAGAAAAAGAAAATAAAAAGTATGTTGTGGCTAAGATCTTCACCATAGAAGGTAAGATTTGGTGAAGTAAGCTCAACCTCTCCATACCAAAAATGGATGAAGAAGATTTCGGTCAGAGGAAGAAGATCTCAGAGGGATGGCTCGTCTCTACTTTTGTGTTCACTCATCACAAAAGGTAGCTAGGGTGGCTACGTGAAGGAGGATGCAAAAGTGGAGCAGGAGGAGCTGTCATGCATCAAGAAGCATCAAGGGCTAGGAATCCTTCTTGGAGTGCAAGTCAAGATGGATGGCTCTGTTTCGTAGACCTCCATGATATAGCTGTACCACCATATGTGAACAGGTATCCTGTTTGAGATCTCCCTTTATGTGGATCAGACAAGTATCCGGCATCTGCATAGCCAACTAATTGTGACTTGGATCCATAGGGATAAAACAATCCCATATCAACCGTTCCATGAAGATATCGAAAGATTTGTTTGACTTCACTCCAATGTCTTCTGGTTGGAGAGGAACTATACCTTGCTAGTAAATTCACAGCAAATGATATATCAGGTCGTGTATTATTAGCAAGATACATTAGCGCTCCAATGGCACTAAGATATGGTACTTCAGGACTAAGGATATCTTCATTTTCTTCTTTAGGACGGAATTGATCCTTTTTCACATCCAAAGATCTTACGATCATTGGAGTACTTAATGGATGTGACTT
>NC_029792.2:3491569-3498133 GCF_000816755.2 Arachis ipaensis
CTAAGATATCTAAGATATGGTACTTCAGGACTAAGGATATCTTCATTTTCTTCTTTAGGACGGAATTGATCCTTTTTCACATCCAAAGATCTTACGATCATTGGAGTACTTAATGGATGTGACTTATTCATATAAAATCTCTTCAAGATCTTCTATGTATATGTTGCTTGATGAATAAAGATCCCACTTTTTATATGCTCGATCTGCAGGCCGAGACAAAACTTAGTCTTTCCAAGATCTTTCATCTCAAACTCTTCTTTTAGAGTTTTTATAATTGTTGGAATCTCTTCAGGAGTCCCAATGATATTTAAATCATCAACGTACACAGCAATAAAAATGAATCCAGATGCAGTTTTCTTTATGAAAATACAGGGGCAGATATCATCATTCTTGAATTCGTTTTTGGCCAGATACTCAGTAAGACGATTATACCACATTCGTCCAGATTGCTTCAGACCATATAAAGATCTTTGCAATTTGACTGAGTATAACCCTTGCGAATATTCATTGGATGGTTTAGATATCTTTAGTCCTTCAAGGACTTTCATATAGATATCCCGATCTAATGAGCCGTATAAATAGGCTGTTACCACATCCATTAAATGCATATGTAGCTTATGATATGCAGATAAACTGACCAAATAACGCAATGTTATCGCATCCACTACAGGGGAATACGTTTCTTCATAATCTATATCGGGCCTTTGTGAAAAACCTTGTGCCGCAAGTCGGGCTTTATAGTGCACAACTTCATTTTTCTCATTTCGTTTTCTCACAAATACCCACCTATATCCAACAGGTTTTACATCTTCTGGTGTATGGACTACAGGTCCAAAGACTTCACGTTTTGCAAGTGAGTCTAATTCAGCCTTCATGGCTTCTTCCCGTTTTGGCCAATCATTCCTTTGTCGACATTCTTCGACTGATCTTGGCTCAAGATCCTTACTTTCATGCATGATATTTAATGCCACATTATATGCAAATATTTCATTGACAATTGTCTTATTTCGGTCCCATTTCTCTCCTGTAAAGACATAATTTATCGAGATCTCGTCATTTTCACAATTTTCAGGTACCTGAACGTCTTCTGGCGTTATATCAGAATTTTGGACAAATACAGGTGTCTCTACTATGTCTTTTCCAACAGGAATATTATTTACCTCTTTTCTCTTTCGAGGATTTTTGTCTTTGGAATCGACAGGCCTGCCACACTTCTGGCGTGTATTTGCTTTAGTGGCTACCTGTCCTACAGGGACATCAATTCGAATTGGGGCATTTTCTGCCCTGCCACGCTTCTGGCGTGAATTTGTTTCAGTGGCTACTTGTCCTACTGGGACATCAATTTGAATTGGGGCATTTTCCGTTGGTATATAAGATTTGGTTATTCTCTTTGTATCGGAAAATACATCAGGCAATTCATTTGCTATTCTTTGCAAATGTATAATCTTTTGAACTTCTAGTTCACATTGCCTTGATCGAGGATCTAAATGCATCAAGGATGATGCATTCCAATTAAGTTCCTTTTCAGGAAGCTTATTCTCTTCCCCTAATATTGGAAATTTTGATTCATCAAAATGACAATCCGCAAACCGGGCTTTAAATACATCTCCGTTTTGTATCTCAAGATACCTCACTATAGAGGGAGAATCATATCCAACATATATCCCCAATTTTCTTTGGAGTCCCATCTTGGTGCGATTAGGTGGTGCAATTGGAACATATATCGCACACCCAAATATTCTTAAATGGGAGACATTTGGCTGCTGGCCAAAAGCTAATTGCATAGGAGAGAACTGATGGTAACTCGTTGGCCTCAAACGAATAAGTGCTGCGGTATGTAAAATAGCATGCCCCCAAACCGAGGTTGGAAGATTTGTTCTTATAAGCAAGGGTCTAGCAATTAATTGGAGGCGCTTAATAAGTGATTCTGCTAACCCATTTTGTGTGTGAACATAAGCTACTGGATGTTCAACACTTATTCCATTAGCCATACAATAAGCATCAAAAGCTTGGGAAGTAAATTCACCAGCATTATCAAGACGAATTGCTTTGATTGGATTTTCTGGAAATTGTGCTTTTAATCGAATAATTTGAGCCAGTAATCTCGCAAACGCCTGGTTGCGAGATAATAATAAGCACACATGTGACCATATCGAAGATGCGTCTATCAGGATCATAAAATATCTAAAAGATCCACATGGTGGATGAATAGGTCGACATATATCACCTTGAATCCTTTCTAGGAATTCAGGAGACTCAAATCCAATCTTTACTGGTGATGGCCTTAAAATTAACTTTTCCTGAGAACATGCAGCACAACAAAACTCACTAGTTTTAAGAATCTTCTGGTTCTTTAGTGAATGTCCATGAGAGTTTTCAATAATTCTCCTAATCATGGTTGTTCCCGGATGACCCAATCTATCATGCCAAGTTATGAATTCATTTGGGCTAGTAAACTTCTGGTTTACAATGGCATGTGATTCAATTGCATTAATCTTGGTATAATACAACCCAGATGAAAGTGAGGATAATTTTTCTAATATAACTTTCTTATTTGAATCATGAGTTGTGATACATAAATACTCATGATTTCCCTCATTCATTGTCTCAACATGATATCCATTTCGGCGAATATCTTTGAAACTCAACAAGTTCCTCAGGGACTTGGTAGATAATAGTGCATTATTTATTACAAATTTTGTTCCTCCAGGAAACAAAATTATAGCTCTTTCGGAGCCTTCTATCACATTTCTTGAGCCAATGATAGTATTAACACATTCTTCTTTTGGCACAAGATGGGTAAAATATGTCACTTTTGAGAATAGTGTGCGAACTTGCACTATCCGCAAGGCATACATCTTCATTACATATCCTTGCCATTTTCTTCAAAGACAAATAATAATAAAATGAGTAGTATGCACAGTTAAATTGAATACTTGATCGGAATTATTTTTCTAAGAAACACTGCACATAATGTCATATACTAAAATTTTATTTTAAAACTTGACACATTTAATGATTTCAAAATTCATAAACATTAATATTTCATTATTTATATACATCACATTTGAAACTTAAATACATAGGAAATAAAACTTAATAATAAGTTCTTTACATTATTTATTTACACAGATACTTCACAATCCCACATATTAAACTATTCCATTATTGATCAAATGACCAATATTTCCTTCAGGATCCTCAAAGAAATCAGATACATCATAATGAGTGGTGGAATTTTCAGCATCATTTGAAACGAAATTTGACTCTTTTCCCTTGTCGTCCTTTTTCAAAGATGCCTGGTAAAGATCGACTAGGTGCCTTGGGGTACGATAGGTACGTGACCAATGGCCCTTTCTACCACAACGGAAACACTTATCCTCTATTGATTTACTCTGCCCGATATTTCTTTCTTTATCCCACTTCTGGTGAGATCCTTTCTTTTGAATATAATTTTTTTTCCTTCCATAATTTTTCTTGTTATTAAAACCTTGCCATTTATCTCTTCTGGGGTAATTTGACGCATTTACTTCAGGAAATGGGGCGGCGCCATCTGGGCGCGCTTCATGATTTTTCAAGAGCAACTCATTGTTGCGTTCAGCAACAAGAAGGCAAGAAATTAACTCAGAATATTTTTTAAATCCTTTTTCTCGATACTGCTGCTGCAGGAGCACATTCGAGGCATGGAAGGTTGAGAAAGTTTTCTCCAACATATCATGATCAGTTATCTTTTCCCCATATAATTTCATTCGTGAGGTGATACGAAACATTGCAAAATTATATTCATTTATGGATTTAAAATCTTGTAAACGCAAGTGCGTCCATTCATATCGATAATAAGAATGATTAATATATATATTAATATTATTATTATAGCTTAAGACTACAGAAAGAGAAAGAATTTATATTATAATGTAAAGAGAGAGAGAAATATTTTTGCTTTATTGCTTGTGTGTAACATCAACGGAGGTTAACCTCCTATTTATAAGCATATAGAAAAGATATTTTCCTCCTTCATTAATTTCATTCTCTCTTGAGAATGCAAGTCTCATATAGGAAATGGGCATCCACGTCCCATTCCTATCACAACATTATACACTAATGTTACTTGAATTCCATTTTCAGTTTATCTGAATTGTTCTTGAAAACTTGGGTGTTAAGAAATTAAACACAAGTACTCACATTGTAAAGTTATAAATAAAAGTTTAATTTTGATATACAGACAATATTAAATATTTGAGAAAAGGACAATTTAGTCCCTGACCTTTTAACCCGAGGACATTTTCGTCCCTGAGCATTGGAAAATACATTTAAATCCCTGACGTTCCTTAAAATAAGACTTGTGGTGAATCTTCCCAATGGTACTAGTGTGTTCCAGAAGGCTTTGTTCACTGGTGGAGTTGTGTCTTCCAGTTATGCTGAGGAGGTTCTGTGGGAGACTGTGACTGGTGCCAGTGGAAGTGTTGTTCAAAGGTGTGTTGGGATTGTTGCAGACAAGTTCAAGGCCAAGGCTTTGAGGAACTTGGAGGCTCATAACTATTGGATGGTAAATACTTCTGGTCAGCTTCAGGGGTTCATTAGTTTAATCAAGGATTTTAACAACGAGGGCTTTTGGAATGAGTTAGAAGCCGTTTATTCCATTGTGAAGGTCATAAGAGGAATGATTCAGGACATTGAAGCTGAGCGACCACTGATTGGTAGATGCTTGCCTCTTTGGGAGGAGTTGAGAACCAAGGTGAAAGAATGGTGTTCCAAGTACAACATTGCGGAAGGTCCTGTAGAGAAACTAATGTGTCCAGAGACTAATGTGTCAAGAGCAGAACGACGTCGTTTTGTGTTAGAGGGACTAATGTGTCCCGTTTTCAAAACATCCATCCCACTTATTTGCCACGTGGGAACACCGATGAGCCAGGTCAGCATAGGGGAAGCCAACTCAGCATTTTCCGTCCGCTCTGAGGGTGGCTCATGGATGAAGGGACGGATCGGTCTTATTTTAAGGAACGTCAGGGATTTAAATGTATTTTCCAATGCTCAGAGACGAAAATGTCCTCGGATTAAAAGGTCAGGGACTAAATTGTTCTTTTCTCTAAATATTTTATATAATCATCTAATCACATAAATTTTTTAAAATGATCATTCATTTAATCAATATGAAAATTAATTATTTTGCTTTATATAATGTATCATATTCATATATGCATTAAGCACTCCGGGCCACCATGTGGATCCTAGACTAATATAAGGCTGTTATTATAAGTGCATTCTGAAAAGCCCATAAAAGATTATTTCTCCTTCAAAGATCAAACAATATATGATTAATGAGAGAAAAAAAAAAAGCATTAATTTCTTGAAGGGTGAAATTTGTGAAATTTGACAAGAAATTCAATTAACAATTCAACAGGTATTTTTAAAAAATGGTATAATATTCAACTTTTTATTACAATAATTAAAAAATTAAAATAAACACATTTAAATAAATTTAGTGTCTTTTTAAAATTGAATACACATCTAAAATATAAACTAAATAAAATTAAAATTTAAAATTTTTGTTTTAATTTTATTATTTTTAATTATTAACAGATTATCATTTAAATACACTTTTAAAAATATGAATTCATCAAAATTGAAAATTGAAGATTACAATAATTAAAAAATTAAAATAAACACATTTAAATAAATTTAGTGTCTTTTTAAAATTGAATACACATCTAAAATATAAACTAAATAAAATTAAAATTTAAAATTTTTGTTTTAATTTTATTATTTTTAATTATTAACAGATTATCATTTAAATACACTTCTAAAAATATGAATTCAGCAAAATTGAAAATTTTAATTCGTCTGTGTGATTATTCGTCTGCGCCGCTGTCCTCCTCGGCGCCGCCGCTGTCCTCCCGGGCGCCATTCTTCCGCTTCGCCGTTCTTCTGCAACGCCGTCGTCCGCCTCGCTCGTCCTTGGCATCGCCTTCCTCCTCGCTGTTCAGTCCGCAATCTCACTTCGTCCTACTCCTCGTCGCGTTAGTCCTCATCAGCGTCGCTAATCCTTTTTCGTCGGAAGTGGACCTCAGGTATTTTGGATGTATTTAAGAAAAAGTAATTCATAGTTAACCGTATGTATCTGTTTGGTTATTCAATCACATTGATTTTGTATGCCATGTACATCCTAATTTGCATTGGAGAATGATTTAGGTAGAAGAACAACTTAAAGAATCACAATCCTCAAATTGTCAACACTGTTATATATGCAATTACGACCACTGCAAAAGTTTAAATTTTTTATTTATGATTTTAAATGTGTTTTAAAAATATTTTGTGAATTACTTCATAATTTTAGATGTGTTATTTTTTAATGTTTAAATTTAAATTTCAGATTTATAATTTTGGATGTGTTTTAAAACTATTTTTTATATAAGTTAATAATTTTAGATGTGTTACAATTGAAAAAGAAATTACTGCCACTATAAAAAAGAAGCGAAAAACAAGATAGAAGAATAGAAGAAATAAGAAAATCGTGTTATAGAGAGAGAAAAAATATAAAAAAAGAAAACAACTAATTACAAAGTG
>NC_029792.2:3498271-3507767 GCF_000816755.2 Arachis ipaensis
CCATCAATTAACCACAATTGTGGCTTGTAGTTGTAGATAATGTAGAGATGACCATTTTTCATTGGAATATTGCTGGTGAGAGACAACGAAAGGTGGAACAATTAGTGATTAGTAATGTTGAAAATGATTTCACCATGCAATGCAATAGTAATAAAATAGGTTGTTGGAACATCAGCTTCCAATTGTTAATACACATTAATCAGGAGTAGGACATATGGGTCTAATACTCTTATGGCAATTTGCAAGTTAGTATTAATCATTGTCCATTATATTGGGTCCTAGTCTTTCAACTGTAGTAGGTCACCAAGTTGACCAACAAAAACAGGAAACAAATAAGATAAGATCAACCAATTGAGCCAATTTGAATCCTTAAATTTTATTCTTAATCTTGTACTTAATCATTTCATTTGTGTTCTTTTTAGTTGGCGTGTTTGAATGGTTTATAACTAGAATTATTCCGTTTGAACAAAAGTTTGATACATTACTAACATTATGTGATTCTTTATATAACTTGAGTTTCTGTTATTAATTATTATATTGACATGGCAAATATTATGTCAATTCTCGGAATGCCCCAACAATGTCGCTTTTAATATTTTTATTGTTTTAAGTCAATGCATACATTTGCACAAACCCAATAACATACATTATTGAAGCCCTATAAAACCCACATTTGTTTCAGACCAAAAAAGTTCATGTCATTTTCACTCATAATTTAACGGCTCTCAAATTCGATATTTTGTAAGGTTATGTAAATCAATTTGAAAGAACTCTTATTAAAAAACATAAGATCGCAATGCAAGGACTCTTATTTTAATTTGCATAATTAGTTGCCATTCCGCCAAGATTTCAGCAAGACAGTCCAAGTCAAGTTTTTGGTCAATTCCTTAGCTTATTGATATACATGCGTCATAGACAAGAGCTTGATTTTGTTGCACTATGTTTAATAATTATAATTTTCTCTAACCAAGTTGTGTTAGTCTAATAATTAGTTCACGTCAATATTAGGGTCTAAAATTCACTTTGTGCATGTAACAATTGAATTATGAATTTTCTTATAAAGTCAATGGAGTATTTGTATAATGTATACAATGGACTATTTATTTGACCCAATATGAGTTAAAAAAATGAATATTCAAAATAAAATACTACTAATTTCTCAAACACAATATACCCATACTATCCAGGTACCAGGGATAATAAACATCTGATATTTTACTGAATCGAACATCTGATATTTTCCATTGACTCTCTATACTTCCTCTTGAATTATTAGAATTCTGATCTACAATGAATTAGTCATTGACCTGTCGAGATAGTTCTTAACCTGATGAGAGGAGATATACTGTAAAAAAAAATTCCCTTGGATGTGTTGGATGCTTATTTTCAACATTCCTTATGTATACAGTTGAATAAAATAAAATACCGTTGTTTGTCCTAACGTAGCTCAGATAATATAATAAATAAAAGGTATAGTCCTCCTCCGATCTCTGAAGAATGAACGTAGAGAGTAGTATTATGGGTGGTGGAAGAAGCTTAGAGGAAACGCCTACTTGGGCTGTGGCTCTTGTTTGCTTTGTCTTGCTCTTAATTTCTATTTTCATGGACCACATCTTCCACCTCATAGCAAAAGTATGTATCCATAAACAATCATGCACCATGCTTTACTTTTACTTCATTCCTTCATGCATTTTCCTTATTTTTATTTGCCATACATGCAGTGGTTGAGGAAGAAGCGCAAGAAAGCTCTCTACGAGTCACTTGCAAAGATCAAGTCTGGTATGTATTAATTAATAATTAGTTCATCATCATCACTAATAATAATAATAATAATGATGCATGCATGCATGCAGAGCTTATGTTAATGGGGTTCATATCGCTGCTGCTAACGGTGTTACAAGGTCCAATATCGAGGATATGTGTACCGGAAAAGCTTGCTGCCACGTGGCACCCCTGTAATCATCAACAAGAGCCAGAGGACCATCATGTATTTTTACTAGCCCCTGGATCATCTACTCATCAATGTGCAGCTCATCAGGTGCAATTATTATATATCAATTATCATCTATACATATATGTATCATGTTTTTATATGGGTGCGTTTGTTTCCAAAAACAGGACAGAACAAGACACTGAAGAACAGAGATACAAATTTAAATACAAATTTTTTTGTTCTTGTATTCTGTTTGGTGAAAAAATTAGAACAAATTATGAAAAGGAAAAGTCTAGGGGCTAGCAACTTTTGTGTTTTCTAGCCAGTACTTAACCATCAAAACAAAAGTGATTGATCTCCCACCATTAACTGTAATCTCACACCATTAAAAACATTATTAATGACCAATTGATGATTACAAAATATCAAAATTGCTGGCCTCCTAGCATTCCTCTTATGAAAATTCAATTTATTCCTTTTTTTATTTAAAAAATTTGAGATGAAAAATATAATAATGAAAAATATAATTATAAAAAATTAATAAAAATAATGAAATAAAAAATAAAAAATAAGTTGTGTCCTTTGTTAGTGTCTCTGTGTTCTTCTTGTCAGCATAAACACAAAATACATTAATTCAGTGTCTCTGAAATCTGGACACATTATTTCTATTCATGTCTCTTTTGTCAAACACTATTATGTATTTCTGTATCTCTGTCTCAATGTTTTGTCTTTGTAAACAAACGCAGCTATATTATACATCAAATTTATTGACTGAGTATGTATATGCAGGGTAAAGTGGCGCTTGTATCTGCTCAAAGCATTCATCAACTGCACATATTTATCTTCGTGCTCGCTCTTTTTCATGTTCTTTACTGCATATTTACTCTCGCTTTAGGCACTGCAAAGGTAAATTACCCATAACTCTAAATTCTAAATCTTAAATCTTTCTGTGCTGACCTTATTGTTACATTTGATGAATAGATGAGAAGGTGGAAACAATGGGAAGAGGAAACAAAGAAACCTGAGTATCAATTTTCACATGGTTAGTTATTATTTATTAGGAAACTAACTCATCACATTGCATTATATTCTACTGTGTTTTTCATGAATACTACATACAACAGATCCTGAAAAGTTCAGACTTACGAGGCAGACTTCCTTTGGGAGGAGACATTTGAGTGTGTGGACCACAAATCCTATTCTCGTTTGGATTGTAAGTCAAACTCATCATTTGTCTCATGTTGTTCTTAGTTTCTGTATCTATGTATATGTTGTTACATTTATTACTATTTCTATTATGCATGCATGCAGGTTTGTTTCTTCAGGCAGTTTGTATGCTCAGTACCTAAAGTGGATTACTTGACCTTGAGACATGGGTTTGTCATGGTATATATATTTATGTTCTTCATTTTTTTTTAATTATAATTAACTAATGACTCTATTTCATGCATTATTTAATTGATGTAGGCACACTTGGCACCTCAAAGTCAGCAGAAGTTTGATTTTATGCAATACATTGAAAGAACATTGGAAGAGGACTTCAAAGTTGTTGTAGAAATCAGGTTCATGTGATGATTACTATATATATGTATTTTAACAATTAGCTACCAATACATTATTAATTCAGTGAATTTATAATTAAGTGCTTTTATTTTATTTCCAATTATTTGTTGGTTCAGTCCTCCAATCTGGTTCATCACAGTGTTGTTTCTCCTGTTTCACACGCATGGTAAGCCAATACAATAATAATACTACATCTTGTTATAATAACTACCCACAACACACATATTAAATAGGTGACTTCTCTTATGGCATGGAATTCTGTAGCTAAGGATGGCTAAATTTGACCGGCCAATCTCACAATGACATGTGGAAGAAAAATTTGTCCATTTCTAATGTTGCAGCACAAGTACAAGTACGATAACTAATAAGAAAATTATTACAAGGACATTTAGGGATTTTTCCAGCCAAAAATATGTTTTTGTTATATGGGCCTTAATCTGAATGCACCAAACATAAAATAGAAAAATAGTTGGATATCTAAAAATATTAAAAAATAAATAAATATAATTTTTAAAAATGTAATATAAACTAAGATGAATAGGACATTATAAAAAAAAAGAGATGTTATTTATCTTAGAAATTAATTAGAAGTGTATGTCATTACTTTCAGTATTAAATCATATTTGTAAATGCAATTATATAGCTTACAAAGGATATTTTCTTCTTTACTAGATAAATATTTAAACATAATTGATAAATAAAAATTATTTTTACATAAAATATTCAAATATCAAATTATTTTAAAAGATTTAAAAAAAATAATTATTTTAAAAATTCACCCAAATAAACCCTTAATCTTGTTAAAATTGAATTCAATTAATAGTACAAAGTCATTTCAATTTATTTCAAATTAATTCTTAATGAAGTAATTTTATACCGTTAAATTTCATATTTTAATAGATTTTTCAATCTTATAATAAACTAAGAGAGCAAATTACTCATTAAAAAAATTAACATAAATCATAAGTGACTTAAACAAATTTATTTCTGAACAAAGATTTATTAGAAAAGTATGTTTGCATTTTTACAGACTTCACACGAATAATTCTTTATGAAAGAAAAAATATTTATCCCTTTTAAAAAAAATAATGAATGAAATTTTATATTATAATACAATAGTATATATCTATTAAATGAAATTGCATTTTCAAATACCATATTCATTTTTTTTGAAACACCAAACCAAAATTTTCATTTCATGTTTTGATCCATCCATACTAGGCCCATGTAACAGAAAAAAGTTATTGGTTGAGAAAATCTCCCAAATATCCTTGCAGTAACCTACTCTCACTTACTGCGCTAAACATTGATCCGCTCAATGAAAAGATTCTCTTTGCCACATGTCATTATAATATTAGTCAGTCAAACTTTAGCCACCTTTAGCCACTTAATCCCATGCTACCATAGAACTCACCTATTAAATATATATATATAACTCTACATTTATGCATGAACCTTCTTATTACAGGGTGGTACTCTTATCTGTGGATGCCTTTTGTTCCTTTGATTGTAAGCACATATGTTGTGATTATTATTGATTTAAACATACATGTAATAATGTGAGGGAGGAAATTAATGAAACGAAATAAAATGCAGATAATTGTAGTAGTTGGAAGCAAGTTGCAAGTGATAATAACAAAGATGGGTCTTAGAATTGGAGAAAGAGGAGACATAGTAAAAGGCACACCGGTGGTGCAGCCTGGTGATAACCTCTTCTGGTTTAAGAAGCCTCAACTTATGCTCTACCTCATTAATTTTGTACTCTTTCAGGTACATATAAATATTTTCAATAATACTAGAAAAATATAAAAAAAAATTAAAATTTATTTTATTTAATATTTATTAATTATTGTTAGAATTAATATATATTAAATAAGACAAATTTTGATTATTTTTAGTTAATTTTTTTATTATGAAATATTTTCATATACTTACGTATTTATACTGTCCTGTACTATACTATAGTATACCTCAATAACCAATGGGTGTGTATATGTTTGTTTATCCAAACAGAACGCTTTTCAGCTTGCTTTCTTTTCTTGGACTGCGGTAAGGCCTCAGAAATTTATATTTTTGATATATTATTTGGATTAGTTTAATAGTTAATTTTTTGTATGCACGTAATGATATAATATTGGTTGAATATTATTTAATGTTCAGCTTCAATTTGGAATGAAATCATGTTTCCAATCGAAAACAGAGGATGTGGTTATCAAAATCTCAATGGGGTGAGTGAGTAACAAATTATGAATGATATTGATGGTTATATAGTAATTAAGATGGATGGATATATAATACAATGAATTGGGCAGGATATTGGTTCAAATACTTTGCAGCTACGTGACTCTTCCACTCTATGCTCTGGTGACACAGATGGGCTCAAATATGAAGCCCACCATATTCAACGAAAGAGTAGCATCTGCTTTAAGGAATTGGCACCAAAGCGCCAAGAGAAACATAAAAAAGAAGAACCGTGGTGGATCCTCCTTCTCTCAAACCACAACTCCATCTCCAAACCACTCTTACGACGCTGATTCTCTTTCGTCCTCCAACGGGGCCAGGGCCCACTCTTGTTTTTCTTCTTCGTCTTCCTTTTCCAGTTCATCTCATCACCACGAAATTGAAATGGCCCATCTGGCCCATCACCAACACCAGAATCTCAAAGAGCCCAATTCCGTACATGTTGCTTCAGATCTACCACTGCCCCAACATGAAATTCAGATTGAAACCAGCAAGTAATTTTGGAGGATTCTTAGTAGGAAATATGACTTGGAATTAATAAATATTAAATAAAATAAATTTTAATTACTTTTTACTAATTTTTGTTTGTTATAAAACATTTATATAACCAAAAAAGATAAATAGAAGAAATGATGATTAGAGAGATTGGGTTTTGGTGAGAAAAACCGTGGGCAAGGGAAACTGAAATAAGACAAGCCCTGATTTTTCAGCTCCATACGAGACCAGAGGGCGCCCACGTTAATTGTGAAGATGGTTGTACTTATTTAAATCAATGATTCTCCCCAGAGTGAGAGAGTATGCGATGATGTTGTTGTTACTTGTTTTGATGTGGATTGCAATATCTCACTTTGTTAGTAAGTGCATGGAGGAAATACAAGAGAACCACATCTGCAATAATCATGACCGTACGATGCGTCGTCTTCGTGCCTCCCATGGCCCACCTCTTCATCTCCGCCCTCACAACCTCTAATAATTGCATCTCTGATCTTCATCAATGGTGTATTGCTCACTCGTTATCATGTACAACCTACCATTTTGTACTTCATCACTTCTATGTTTCTGTAACACGCATTTCACAAGTTATATATACTTTCTTTTTAGAGAGTTGAGCGTTGGTTTATATCCACTATAGACATAAGAAAATGTTTATCCACTTTTAGATTACTAGTGCCACCGTAGATATATTCATATGGAGCAAATTGACTCAAGCTCAGGCAATTTGCAAACAGATTGGCCTAGTTTGAACTGAATTAGAATGATATTTTTATAAAATTGATTAGTGAGGATTATAATTTTGTTTTCCCAAATCGATTTCGATAACATTAGGCAAAGCCAAAACACACATCTAGGCATGTGCCGATATCTAGGTCATTAAATTGATATCAATTTTTAAAAGAGAAAGTCTAGCATTAGGACTTTTATCAAAATATGATTTGCACTTAGTAATTTTTAAACTAACCAGCCCATAAATGGTTGTATACATGAAACCTAACCTAACATGGTTGATTATAATTTCATAAGCAGGTAAGAGAGTGGATAAGTACAGAGAGAAAAATAAATAAAAAAGAATGCAAATAAAGCCGTATTTCATTACACACCATTCTAACTAACAAAGAAGTAGGAATCCGTCTCCTCATTCATCATTCACTTTTTCTTTCTATTTTTTTTCACCTTTCTATCACTTCTCCCTCTCTCTTACACGGATTTCTTCGTCATCACCAAACATGGCAAGAGGCGCCTCTCAATCTCAGTCGGCAACATCTGCCACCACCACCCGCCCGGGAGTCATGGCTCCCCGCGGCTCCGCTGCCGCCACTGCCGGCATGCGTCGCCGTCGCCTAGCTGGAGGCAGCACAGGCGGAAACAGCTCCGGCAGCGTTGGAGGCGGTGGAGGGCCTAGCAACATGCTCCGGTTCTACACGGACGACGCGCCAGGACTGAAGATATCGCCGACGGTGGTGCTGGTGATGAGCCTCTGCTTCATCGGCTTCGTCACCGCCCTACATGTCTTCGGCAAGCTGTACCGCTACAAAGCCGGCGCCAACGCTTGATCCTTCAACTTCCGATCCGATCGGATCTCCTTTGAATTTGTTCTTCTTGTGATCCGTGCCCTAATTAAGAGCTTGATTTTCGATTCTCCTTTTTGTAATTCAACGCTGCGTTTTATGTTCTCGCTTTAACAGGGTTAATCTTTTTTTCTTTTTTCTGGATGCTGTAAATTTTCCGTGGGCTTAATTTTGAATTAGACTTGCTAATTTTGCAGCTGTGAAATGATTACTTCTTGCCGATCTACACTCTACTTGTATATATTCCGTGCAAATCGACGAGCTTCGCTTGGTTATTCGCGATTGTTGCAATCATGTTATCTTTATCTAACGCTGGAAGAAACCGTTTCTCGTGTCCCAATCAAATACGACAAATTATAAAATTGCTTGAAATTAGGCGACAATTCACTTCCAGTTTGTTGTTCTGCGAACTTGAAATGAAATGGTTGAGTTCATCAATTAATTAACTTACATAAGATCTGGTTTTCAACATTAAATGCTGCACAGCTAAGAAAGCAGCTAGTTTCTCAATTCTGAGTCTGAAAGGCAAGTTATAGAATGCTCAATTAATTTTGTTAGCTGTGGCATCTATACTATAGAGTACGTAATTCTGGATGACATTGATTCTTAGTGGGTAAGTCTACACCTGCCCAACTATCAAAATAAATGAGCCAAGGATTTCATTTCCCTTCTTTGGGCACAGAAACTTTGTTATACGAGATTCAACCGCTTATTAATTTTGTACACGTGTCACACTATACAAAAGCCAAAAAGTGCAAAAAAGAAAGAAAGAAGGATTTGTTGTTGGTCGTTGAAGGCGTGACATATATAGAGATGGAAGGTGGTGTTTGGCATTTGGCAGTTGGCAGCGTGCCGTTGTGTGCGGTGAACGCTTCATTTTGAGTTTGACATGGAACGCTTAATGTTATTGCATTGTTATCGCAAACACAAAAACCAGAGACAACAACCACCATAACCTTTCACGTTCGTCTCTCGTCTCAACAAGAAGAAGATGACGGTGGTAGACATCCTGTTCCGGGTGGACTCCATATGCAGCAAATACGACAAATACGACCTCGACAAGCAGCGGGAACTCAATGCCTACGGTGATGACGCCTTCGCTCGCCTCTACGCCACCGTTGATTCCACCATCGAAGCCGCCCTCAAGAAATCGGATGCTGCCTTGGCAGAGAACAACAGAGCAGCTGCTGCTGCTATGAATGCGGAGGTTCGACGCGCCAAGGGTAGACTCATGGACGAGATTCCCAAGCTCCGCAAATTGGCCAAGAAGAAGGTTAAAGGTTTGACAGACGAAGATTTGGCGATCCGTGAGGATCTTGTATTGGCATTGCCAGAAAGAATCCAAGCAATACCCGATGGTATTACCACTGTCAATCAAACTGGAGGAGGATGGACATCGCAGCCCAACATCAAGTTTGATTCAGACGTGCATCACGGCACTGATTATTTCGACCAAACTGAAGAATCCAGTCAGTTCAGAAATGAGTATGAAATGCGCAGGATCAAACAGGCAATGCACCATTCATTCCTTATTTTATGGTGTACAAAGCAACATTGCCTTATTCACATTTTTTATTTGTATAGGATGAGGGTCTTGACTTCATATCGGAGGGATTGGATACTTTGAAAAATCTAGCTCATGACATGAGTGAGGTTTGTTATGAATCTACCCTACTTTTTTTAATTTGGAGAT
>NC_029792.2:3507801-3512339 GCF_000816755.2 Arachis ipaensis
GGATAGGCAAGTTCCTCTAATGGACGAAATTGACACAAAGGTAACAAACAAAAACTTCTCATATATATATTATTGGTGAAAACTTGTATACAATTGTGTTACATGCAGTTGATAACCGAGAACAATTAAATGATTTAATATATTTGACTAAATTGTTATTTAATAGTTTTTAACTATCAATTTCAAACGAAGATATCTGCATGTGAGTTTCTATTTATATTATTTTGTATGTCACAAATGAATGATATGGTGTCTTGATGGCCTGATCATACAGGTCAATAGGGCAACAGCTGATGTGAGAAACACTAACAAAAGATTGAAGCAAAGTCTCACTGAGGTAATCCAACGTGATTAATTGCAATTTTCTTTGTGGAAAAAAGGGTTCAAGTTTCCAGTGAATAATTTATCTTTTTATTTTTTAAATTTCTTCTCCAGATGAGGTCTACTCAAAATTTCTTCATTGACATCATTCTGCTCTGTATTCTTATCAGCATTGTTCTCTATATATACAAGTAAGCCTTCTTACCCTCAATCCTCCCATGCTTTTCCAATTCAAATTCAAACCTATGTATTTCAAACCTTGTGATGCTTTTGTATTCATCATAACAAACCAATGTCTCTTTTGTTTCAGTCAACTGAGGTGATATGATCTCAAACTCTTTTCGCTTTGTTGTACCCGTTGTATCATGGCTTCACATTACATTATCATTCACCTGCTGGAGGATGTCAACACTATTTTTTTTATGTAATTGTTTGATGTATTATTTTGTCATATCTGATATGTCATAACCCCCAACACACACACACAACAGAAAAAGGAGTAAGCTAACCATTGTTTATTGTGGTTGATCAGCGAGGAAGTTCTTGCATGGAAGGGGGTATTATTCTTACATAACAATTACCAACAAGCTTTGTACTTATATATATGATTTGAGATAAGATGCAACTATTTTGTGGGAAGAATATAAATTGTTTGTACAAGTTTTATCATTAGTTATTACTGAGTAGGATAAAATTCTAGTTGAAATGACATTGTGCAGATTCTGCACAAGCTAGCATTATTCACAATGTTTTCAAGGAATTTCATGAGTATATAGAAAAGTTCTATATATATTTATTACAACCACGCTTAAAGAACAATAATTCACTTTAATATTTGAGGCCTATATTCTTAGTTGTATATCCATGAAAATATACAAGTGGAATAGAGAGTATTGAATATGTCTTATGGTCAATCACTTGAGCATTGTGGGTATCTTCCTATAAAAGCTGATTGCTTTAGCTCTTGAAAGTTGATGCTAGGCTCTGCTGCTCTCTTATTGAATATTATGTCATCTTGAGACTGGTTTTGATTGTAGAAGTTCAAACCTCCATTAATGATAGAAGATTCATCATCCATTGCGGTCTCCATGTTCAACTTCCTGTTAAAGGAAATGAGATTCTCATATTGGTTATCCTCATTAGATTTTCTTTTCAGTGAGTTGAAGTAACAGTCCAAAGGAGAAACTGTTGTAGAAGAATCTTCTCTGTGGAAACCATCTTCATGAACTGAAGTTATTGGATCATTGCCTTTGCCATCCTTCAAGTTCAAACTTGACATGCTCTCAGTGGTAGGAACATGGCCACCAACAAGAATAGAAGCTAGGATCTGATAGTCTTTGTATTGATAATCAGTGATCATATCAGCATGAAAGTTCATGTTTGTTGCTGGATAACCTTCATCACACCTTGGCAGATTTGGTAGCATGTTTGGTTCACAAGGATTATCTTGATTCTCACATGAGTTCTTCGATGAGTAGCCTTTGTGTCGAACGCGACAGAGTACCCAGTCATCTAACTGTAAGAGCATGGAATGATGAGTACACAATAAAAGAAAAGAAAAATGAGTGGCACAAATATTTCTTTATGAAAACTTACGCGCATGGAACCTTTGAGCCTGGAGGGGCTGGTGATTGTGTCAACCAATCTATACTCATTCATGATCCAATCAGTTTTAGTCCCCTTTGGAGGTCTACCTAAATAGAAGACAAGAGCTTTCTTCACTCCGATGCGCTTCGATCCATAAGAAGTGAGAATCGGCTTGTCAGTTCCGGTAGCCTTCCAGTACCCTGAACCTGCTGCCCTGTTTGGCCTCAATCCATTTGGATACTTGCGATCTCTCGGGCTAAAGAAGTACCATTCTTCCTCTCCAAACAAAGCCTTCTCTGCACAATGACAAGAAAAAGCAAATACTATCTTTATAATGACAAGGAAAGATTTAGTGAACACACAAAGTGGATGAGGAATTAAAGAACATACTTGGCAAATCCCAAGGGTTATACTTATAAAGATCAATCTCAGCTATAATGGAAGCTGGAAGTGGACGAGAGCTGATTCTGTTTTGTAGGTAATGAACTATGAGTTCTTCATCAGAAGGGTGGAATCTGAAACCTGGTGGAAAAGTGTAGCTGCTGTTAGAGGCATGTTGATCTCCTCCTCCTTCTTCCATGAAAAGAATTTTCTTTGTTCTTGACAAAGGAATCAACAAGTGCCGATGATACCAATATGAATTTTTGGCTTGCTTTTAATAAGAAACCAAAGTGTGTCATCCACATTATATATATGGCTCTAGTCCCATGCACATGTGAAGATTGAAAGGGAGAGGAACCAATCACTTGCATGTAAAGTTTGTAAGAAAAGACAGAGAAAACCAACCAAATTGGTTTTACTCGTTGAAATTGACCTTCACCTAGCGGCACCACTCTACCAAATTAAAATTATATCATCTGCTTAACACCTCATCAGCACAATACACAGTGGTTTTCTGCCTTAATATGTTAGTGTCACTTTCTCAGCAATGTTGTTTATAGAACTCATCATGTGAAAGAGAAAATAATTGTATCCAAAACAAATCAGATTAAGAGCTAAAGAGAGAGTTGCTCATTTAATTGGATAACATACACAATAGATAGGAGCAATACGATCGGAATTGTTAAGGTCCAACTCCCATATTGGGTCTAAAATTATATCTGTTCTAGGAACTCTTTTTCTGGGGATATATACACTACAGAAAATCCTGTGTATATTTCGCACATATTTATCTGAATCTCTTTAAATTCTCTTTTCAAACACTATAAATAAAGAGTTTAAAATATATTCAAGATACGTTATTTATTCCTAATATTTATGCTTCTTAGATTATTATTGACTTGAACGTCAATGCTTTTTTGATCTTATATATACACTGCTATTTCATAGAGATGCATACTTGTATTTCAATCTCAAGTATGAAGTAAATTTATCAGAGTTGATACCGTTACCTTGTGACTGAGATCCTTCAAATGATGTTACTAATTACTATGTTACCAATAATGGTGGTAGGGTAATCATAAGAAGTGAAAGAAGGAAAGTAGCACAGGGATGACATAGGCACGTACATAGGTATCTGCGGTTGGACAAGTACGTCACTTGTCTTATTAGAAAGACATAATAAAGCCACCCAACCGCACTTTTTATTATTGCCTTGAAACTTCCTTGTTTTAGCATTAACTTTGTCCCTTCTTCCTTGTCTTCTCTTCTTACTTCTTACTATACAGCTTCCAAACACTACTCTCTACCAATATGAACCACAAACTACGTGGGGGCCTAGCTTTGCTACATTTACACCTTGCATGACACTTAGCTTTAACATATTATACAGCTCACGTACTTACATATGTTAAATTTATCTTCACATAAAGATAACTGCACGTGAATAGTAACCAAAGTTTTTTCGACTCATTAATTATTTTAAAGTTTTGTGTTAGTTAAGAAGCCTTGTAATTTGTTACTATAACTTTTCGTCTAATCTGAAATACGTTTTAGCAATAAGAGTGTGGTTTGAAACAAAAACCGATGAATCCCAGGTTTTGAATTTGGTGGAGAGTAGAGAAAGCTACTCTAGATTTGGAAGTTACCTGGTGTAAATATGATTGGCAAATATCCCATACACACACTGCATAACATTTAGAGACATAGTTCCAATCGATTCAAAACTTGTCACCTTTTGTATGTCAACCTCGAATTCTTGGACCAGCATTTCATGCTTTTCGTCCATCACAAAGCTTAAGCCACCTTCTGATCATCTCTTGCGTGTTCTCCAAGCTAAGTCTAGAACAAGTTCATGATGACGTGCTGTTTTCTCGACAAAAATTGAAATGCACTTTTTTAGCTCTCATCTACTTTCAATAATTTGTATAATTATTGAAATTTGGAAACTAATATATTCAGTATGTAATGTCACAAATATGGGCAATGGAAAAGATGAGGCAAAACTTTTTGTCCTCTTTAATTTTTCGTGGGACCCATCATTGGCTACTACGTGGTGTTTTTTTTAATGTGGACTAATGTGGTGTTATTTTTAAATGTGGAACCATTTAATTAGAGAAATAGATATTAGATCATTCAATTTGTTAGAAGTACAGAAATCGGACTGTTCGATTTGTAAAGATACAGAAATTGAATTGTCTGATTTGTATTAAAAAATTAAAATATTTGAAATACATAAATTGGAGCCTCTT
>NC_029792.2:3512347-3514039 GCF_000816755.2 Arachis ipaensis
TTATTTTGTTTATTCTTAAAAACAATACTATAATTAATTAAAAATATCGTTCCATTTCAAGCCTCATATCCTACCTTTTAATTAAAGAAAGAAAGAAGCAAGTAGTTATCGTTGGGAACTCTTTTCTCTTAATTCTAAAACCATCCATGTATGATAAATAACCAAAAATGTCAACTTTTTTAAATATATTCCAAATTAAAAAGTACTCCATTGTTATTTCTTTTTACGTGAACTTAGTTTTTTTTTTTCTTTTTTTTTTCATGCTTAGAGTGTTAAGCCCAATTTCCCAAATACAGCATACGGATCATTGTTCTTCTTGGTTAGTTTGGGCCTACTATTTTAGTCCTTCATATTGGTGTTCGGCCTTTTGTTCATCACTATATAGGGCCTTCCTTCATATTATTCTACAGAGCTTGCTTAATGCTGGTTTAACGGGAGTCTCTATCTCCTGTACGGTCTTTTTGTAGTTTTTTGCTTTGGGCTGGTGCCCCATATTATTAACAAAAACAATTTTTTTTGAGCTTTTGATTTATGAAAAATAGTAGTATTAATGTCTGGTGTAATTTTCAAAATCAAATTTTAATTTTTTAAGAAGTTATTTAGGAGCTTCTAGAGAAGTTAAAAAAAATGACTTCTCTCATAATACTACTATTTTTTTATCACATTTCTATAAAATAAACATTTTTAGAATTAAAAATTCAAACACAAAATAACTTACTTATAAACTACTTTTAATATAACTATTTATTATTTAAATTATTTTTTTAAAAAGAATCTAATTAAGCTGTTTATTCAAAAGGAACCATATATGTTAACTAAAAGTACAAAGATGAAAGAATAGTTCGCTTTGTAATTTAAAAAAAAAAAGAACCAAAGTATAAAGGGGCAGAAAATAAATGCCCCCAATATTTTGTGCCATGAATGTTGACCGCTGAGGCTTTTCTTTAATGGTAAATCTTGGTGTTTTTGAATGTGTTGTCCTTTGATTCAAAACTAAGCGAAGACAAAATAGTAGATGAAAACCTTAAATATTATAGGGCAATTTACTCAAATAAATAAATTGGGTGAAAGCTTTACTTAAATACACAAAATAAAAATTTCTTACGTACATGTGCATTTTCACACTTCTATGTAAATTGTGAGAAGTTACTACGGTTTCTGATTTTAACATAAACAGTGGCAAGCTACCACGGATTATGGTGTTTGTGGTTTGTGTGTAAACCGTGGCAAGCTCCAACGGATTACGAAGAGAGAAAGCTAAGCATAAATCGTGGCAAGCTTCCACGGTTTATGAAGGAGGAATTTTTATCATAAACAATTTATTTTTAGATGTTTGATTACATCAATGTGGTATCATTTAGACTGCGCATGATAATTGTGACAGAATACATGTATATAATAGAAGCTCAAACCGCTTAAACTATCAAATACATAGCAGATAATATATTAGACAATTCTCAAACCTTTTTAACTATCATTTCCTCTTACTTTATTATTGTGTCATGTCATGCACCCAACAAAACTAATTTAATGTAATCTAAACTTCACTCTCAAATCTCAATACTCACTGCTCAATACACAATAGTAAAACAATTTTATTAACACATTCATCGTATTTTTTTTAAGTTTTGGATTATAAAATTAAAGTATCAATTATATGTATAAAATATATATTAAAATATAAAATATATA
>NC_029792.2:3514706-3516821 GCF_000816755.2 Arachis ipaensis
TTATACAAAGATTAGTATTTAGGATCCTCCTTAGTTTCTTGATAGCGATATGTACAAAATGTATACATAGAATGGCTCCATCCATGTTGAGCCTTTGTCTTCTCTTTAGTCATGAGGATCGGTAAATGGTAACGGATGCACGTGAGTACAGTGTGCATGAATTTAAAAAAATATATATGGATTTCAAACTCGTGACACAAAGGAATTTCTTAGGAAATGATGATGATGATGATAATAAAGCTACCAACACATAGAGATGATGAGGAATATTTATGGGAGAGCCCAATTCATTGTGTCTGCTGCTGGAATAATAAGGTATATATATAGTCTTTACTCAATGATGACACCATTATAAGTAGTAATATATTCACGCCCTTTCAGTCTAAGATTAAAAACTAATTCAACATAATAGGCATTAAGGAGCCCTTTCAGTCTAAGATTAAAAACTAATTCAACATAATAGGCATTAAGGAGTACCAGCAAGCTTTATATTTTGTAATTATTAATTGGTTATTAATAGTATTTTTAATAGTATGAGATTATATTTAATGATAAAAGATTATTTATTTTTTTAATGATTAAATATTGACCATATTGTTAAAAAAGTGCTGGCTCCTAAACTTTTTCATAACATTATTGCTTATTTGCTAGATATGATTCAGTGTTAGATAATAGATATGTAATGTTATTAATTATTATCGTGCATGCATGATCATGTATGTCCACGTGTATTTCTTATACTATTCACCTACTTTAATTTTAACACTATAATATATGTTGTCATTGCCGCTATTATTTAATTATTTACATTATCATCATCAGATACCTCTTTACATGATGGTATCTAAATACCTCTTTACATGATGGTATCTAAATTGCTCTTCAGAAATATATAATAGTAGCGGTACGGACTTAATTTGAATAGTTTATGTTACTAGGTAGCATTCTACGATTAATGATTCATTAAAAGTTAATTTTTTACGAAGTAATAAAAAATAGAGATACGGGAAAGAAAGATCAGAGGATGGTATAGGTATACCTTATATTATAGTAGAAATATTGAATTTAACAAACAAAATAATAATGAAATATAAGACTAATCGAGTGATTGAAGAAAAAGGGAAATATTTTTTTCTTTTCTTAAACTGTGCTGTGCCCACAGACTAATTAGTGGAGGAGCCCTCAACACTATTAAAAATATCTTGTAATTAACAGGGATTATTGTTGTTCTTAAGAATTGGGATATGACTTTTTTGAAAGAACAGAAATCACTGTTTCTGGCGTGCTGTTCAGGCAACACCTAATTTCCATTTTCCAAAATAGTTCAAAAAATATGATTTCATAATAACGATTTCATAAAAACTTGTCAATAAAAAAAACATAGGACAAATAATAACGAAAAGGGGAACATGTGGAAGGGAATGGGGATTATATATGAACGCGTGTTTGAGTGTATGATACCTTATATCTTATTATAGTGGGAGTGTTTGAACATAAGTAAATAAGAAAGACGACACAAATTATAAAAAATCGTGATGCTAAGGGATAATAGAATTTTGTGGAGAAATGTAAGAGAATTTTGTTTTTGATATTGGAATAGTAACGGTGTTTTTTTAAGATGTGGGTTGATGGGGTGTTATTCTTAAATGTGGGATCATTTAATTAGATAAACAAAAATTGGACCGTTCGATTTATGAGAGTACAGAAATCGGATTGAGGAATTTGAGAGTACAGAAATCGAACTGAGGAATTTGTGAAATCGGACCGAGGGATTTGTGAGAGTACAGAAATCGGACCGAAAGATTTCTGTTAAAAAAAATTAAAAAATTTGAAATATAGAAATCGGATCCTGTAATTTGTATATTTTTCACACTTTTAAAAAATACAAAAAATTACCGTATTAAAAGTATATTACTACTTTTACTTCCATATACAAAAAAAACCAAAATGTGAAGCAATGTACATATTATTGTAGAATGGACAAATAAAGCTGTAGATGTCTGTCATGTCTTTTTAGTAAACTATTATTTTAATCTTTTAGATATTTTAATTTTGAGAAAATAATATTATAAAAATAATTTTTTTAAATATTTTTTTAAAATTTTCTAAAAGAAA
>NC_029792.2:3516873-3517223 GCF_000816755.2 Arachis ipaensis
TGTCATTTATTTAAAAATATTGTATTTTATTAGATTAAAATCATCTACAGAAGTGTTGCCTTTTTTAAAAATTAATTTATCAAAAATTAAAATAGTATTATTCCATTTCTTTTCCTTTATTCAATTTGTTTTGTTGTATCATCAAACTTTGAGTCTTTCTGAGGTTTGGTCCCACTCGTACCCAGGCATGGCTCACGGATTGCACACGGCTCACGTTCTAATTACTGATTAAGTAGGTTTGAAATTTAATTGCTTCAATTGTGATGATTTAACCAAAATAATTTTATTGTGATAAAAATAAATATAAAATTATATATAAATACACACAAATTTAATAACATCAAAATTAA
>NC_029792.2:3517450-3547144 GCF_000816755.2 Arachis ipaensis
TCCGTATGTATCTGCCTATATCAATCTCATCCCCAAAACACCCTTTTATATTCTCACTAATTTGATGAAGTTTTGGTTCTTAAAAGGAAAACTATTTTGCATAGTCATATTTATGGTTTTATTTGATGTTTTAATTATTATGCCTCTTTTAAATTTTGACTTATATAAGCTCTTTTATACTTTAAATAAGCGCTTCTTTTTTTTCTATTTTTTTATTTAGAATATATATCTCAACTTTAGTATTGTCATGAATATTAGGAAAACCATCAAATAATTACTTTTTCTAGAATTTGAACTTTGAAAATCTTATTGAGTCGTATGCTCGTTTTTCTTAATTAGTGATATCTGATCTCAAATAAATTGAGTATTTTGATAAATTAAAGTAATTGGTCGCATTAGAAAAGCATGTGTAGATAAGAATGCATGTTGTATAATACATATATATTTGATAAAAGTTAACTAGGTAGACTAAAATTTTTCAAGAATAAAAATGTCACAAATTTTTAAATAGGTTTAATTTGCATGTACTAATTAAAGAATGTTGCAAGTAGTTAATTGCTAGATAAAGTAGCAATACGGCATATAACAATCTACAAATAGAAATATTAAAAGTTTAGTAAAATTAAAATATTAATTAACATCTAAAAATAGTGATTGCATCCGAAACTTTTTTTTTTTCTCTACAAAACAAAGACTATACTTGAAATCAAAGTTGAAATAATAATGAATATTATATATGTGCATATGCTTTGGCTGCTTTGTCTAAAAGAAGAGTAGATTAAGATGGAACTAGGCTAGTAGGCATAGTAGCTGGTTTGATGGATTTAGTTGGTAGATTTACGTAGTTACTTAATCAACTTGCTAATACCATATGCACCGTGAAAGTGAGTGACACAGACACAAAAGCGGTCCACCTCTTTTTGATAAGAAGAAATCCACACTGGCGAACCAAAATTTCATTTATTAATTATTATTATTAGATTATATGAATAAGTATTATTCTCTTCTTGTCTCTCTTCATCACCATAAAATTAAACTAAGCCAACACACAACACTTGTGCAGTTGTGCTAGCTAGCTGCCACCGCGATTCACATGTTGTAATATATGTACCAATTTCAATTGTTTTTTTATTATTAATTTTCAGACATGTATGCATATAAATACACTACACCTTTTCTTTCTTGTCTTCATGTTAAAGCAGCAGTGTTAAGCATATGAAAATTTAGATTTTACCTTTTTGCTTTCTTGTTTTGTTTTAGAATTCTGGGTCATGCATCTCATGCTTATTCAAACCAAGCAATAAAAGCATATTTCATGAACGATGATGATGTCCTTTTCATCATCAACATCAGCAGTGGCTCCTTCCAGTTACCGAAACCCTAATTCAATTCCAGCAGCAGTGAAGAGAAAGCGAAGTCAACCAGGAAGACCAGGCAAGAAATTAAAGAATACCTAATATAGCTTGAAATCTGTTATTATATATATGAATTGATGAATTGATGAATTGAAGCATGCAGATCCAGAGGCAGAAGTAATAGCTCTATCGCCAAAATCGCTGATGGCGACGAACCGTTTCGTATGTGAGATATGCAAGAAAGGGTTCCAGAGGGAGCAGAACCTGCAGCTGCACCGGCGAGGGCACAACCTGCCGTGGAAGCTTCGGCAGAGGGAGAAGGAGGAGGTGGTGCGGAAGAAGGTGTACGTGTGTCCGGAGAAGAGCTGCGTCCACCACGAGAGTTGTCGTGCGCTGGGGGACTTGACGGGGATAAAGAAACACTACAGCAGAAAGCACGGCGAGAAGAAGCTGAAATGCGAAAAGTGTTCCAAGAAATACGCTGTTCACTCTGATTGGAAGGCTCATACCAAGATCTGTGGCACCAGAGAGTATCGTTGTCACTGTGGCACTCTCTTCTCCAGGAAGGACAGCTTCCTCACTCACAGATCTTTTTGTCAAGCCTTGCCTCAACCAATCAATTCTCAATTTCATACTGCTTCTTCCATGGCACCACCATCACTACCACTATGGCTTGACCAAACAATCAACCAAGACAACAAACTCGGAGACTTGTTCTACTCATCATCATCATCATCCACACTCATGTCGGCCACTGCGTTGTTGCAGAAAGCTACACAAATGGAATCTACTCCTATCGCTTCTAACAACGACAATAATGCCTTTGTTGGATTCATGCTCAGCTCTTCGTCTCAGTTCTCCTCCTTCAATAACGATTCAAACTTGATGCAACACCCACTTGGGTTGACCAGAGACTTTCTTGGCGTTGGGGTCACCACCAGGTTCATGAATAATCCAATGGGATCCCTCGTCGACCTCCAAACCAATCCTCTTCATCATCAAGAATATATGTAGGTGAGGTTAATTGTATGATACATAGATATAATAATGATAATAAAAAGAACAAGTTAAGTTAATTAAGTAGCTAAGTTAATGATGATAGATGGGTCACGGAGGCATAGCATTGAGATCAGATGAGATATGACAGGATCCATCTCGTGAACCAAGTGGGGGCCAACCCATATTTGGAACCACTATCTATAATAATATTCCCTCAGCTCTTTCAATTATTATTTTTGGTAGTAGCAATAGCACTACACTAGTAATCTAGTATCTGTGACTCTCATCCTGCCTAAACATGATGATACAATGCAATGGAAGTACATGTACGACGTACAACAACTTTACAGCGTCCTATATATATGCTGTGTTGATCAGTGCTGACTGTGACATACTTTTAGTTCTTTTCAGTTCTTTAGAGGCCGTGAACCTCTACTTCTATCTATATCATCCATCCTCAAATCAAAAATTGGATATTGCTTTAGCTTCTTCAAATCCAATCTCTATTATTTCTTCAATGCATTACAAACATTATCCAACAATTTTGAAACACTTGATGATAAACACTGATAAGCAATTTAAGCCACGTTGAGGAATTAGCTATTTTAGGGTTTAGATCTTTTCTTCCCCTCTTCGTTCCTGAATTAAAATGTTGAGAATAGGTTGACAGATTCTTGGTTAGGTATAATTTGGTGAGTGTGCCTAAAAATGAAACTAATAAGTATATTGAAAAAGTAGTATCATAGATCTGTATAATATATTGTTTTGATCAGCGGTGTTAACCAACAATATTTAAAAATACTGATGAATAGTTTATACTTTATAGACCTAGCTATCTATTATTTGTTTGGGGAATTTTTTGATGTATATGGAAGTTGTGCTTATTTTGTTTAAATGTAGAAATAGAGCAAAGTAAGATTGACCTTTTTTTTTAAAGTATATAAATAAAATTTAGACACCATAAAAAATACTTATTTTTCACTCAAACAAGATCTGTGTTTATATTACCATGGATTTACTTTTATATACGGATTCAAGATTTTCTCATTAGAAAAGCACGTAGTAACAAAAAACATATCACAACGCTCCATTTTAAACAAGAGTTATGCTATGTTTACACCAAAATCAGCTATCAGTATAAAATATATGTTGGAATATAAATACATATTAAAAATAAATTAAATTATACATGTATTTATACACAAATATATTGATGCCTATTTTCAGTGATTTTGGTGTACAAATAACATTTTTTAATAAACAATGTGTAAACACAGCTTCATTTACATGTTATATAGTTTATGCTGCCAATATTATTAGCATGACCATAAACACAACGGAAACCTCTCTATTTTTCGTAGCTGCAGACGTCTTAGATGGAACAACCTGGGTCGACGACGGTTCCGAATTGTCGTCCAACGGCTTCTCCTTATCAGGTTTCGGCGCCTTCGCTACCTCGACTGCCGGTGCCGGCGCCAGAGTAGGCGCCGGCGCGGCGGCAATCTTGGTGGGGAAGAAGTCTGATGGGAGAAGCACCTTAGCAACTTTATATATTGCAAGATGGTTATCCGTGTATATGATCCCATTGATGGTGGTGTTAACTTCACCCGTTGAAATGTTGACACTTCCACCATAACTGATCACGTTCAGTTCAACTTTCCCTTGTTTAGCACCGGCTAGTGTTCTAACAGGGTTAGTTAAGGTATCAAAGCTGGAGCTGGAGACGAAGTCAGGGAGAACATGGAACTGAACGAGCTCAAGCTTTTGCGTATTCGAAAGCATGTTGAGGAACCCTGGTTTGAGTTGGGAGAAGGCGGCGTCCTCCGGGGCGAAAATGGTTAGGCCACCGGATTTAATGGTTATGAGCTGTGAGGTGAGTTGGTTGATCAATTGTGTGGTTTTCATGAGCCTGATGAATGTGTTGAAGGATCCGCCTCTTGTTAGGATTCCAAGGATGTCCACGGCGGAGGTTGGTGGTGGGGGTTTCGATTGTTGTGGCGGTGCACCCATTGGTGAGAGAGCAGCTAAGGTGGTAGAACACATGAGGGAAGATATTAGTACTAGTGCTAATGGGTTTGATAAGAGTGATTGCTTCATGTTTATTATGTTCATGTTAATATTGAATGATTATTGATGGGGCAAATTATATATAGTAGGGGCTGCAGGTAATTACGTATGTGATTTGTGAGACTAAATGCTGTTATTTGCTTGGGAGGAAGATTAAGGTAAGGTACTGCGATGCATCAGAACAATATATGTGATTGAGTAAGGTTTCTTATTATGATAGATGGAGCATTTGAGAAAATAAAACACTCACTCAGACAGTGATTGACACATATATATCCTCCTCAATTAATTCCTCAACTTACATGTATATAGACGGAGCACCTTAGCTTGCAAATTAAATGACATTTTCATATATAACATACATGCATCTAACTCACAAGCACAATATATAGTATCAGATCCGAATAACATACTCCAACCGCAAAATATTATATATAACTCCTAATACCCACCCATATTTATATTAATTTGCTGATTAAGTTCAACTCTAGTACTAATTAGACTAATTATAATATAAGTAAAGGCACCACAAGATTACCAAGGTGATTGTTCCAGCAGTATAATAATAATCCTGATTTGTCTCGTTGATAGGTTCAGGAGCTGGTGTGTTTTCCTTATCAGATTTAGGAGCAGGAGCTGAAGCTGGAGCAGTGGAGGATACAAAGGAATACGAAGGAATCAAGACCTTGTCCACACGATATATAGCAAATTAGCAACCTTGTTATCAGAATAAACCTCTCCGGTGACTGTAGCATTCACCACCCCGGTTGAAATGTTGACACTGATCATCTTACCATGTTTTGTCACTCTCAGCAGAAGCCTTTTGGTGCCTTTACCTGCCAATGTTTCCAGAGTTGCTCAGAGAACTAAAGCCTGATGAGCTTGAAACACACTCGGGTAGGATGTGGAATTGCAAGAGCTTTATCTTCTGAGAAGGCATTGTCATCTGCTGCAAGGATTGTTAGGCCATTACTACTCTTTGCTGCTATGAGCTCTTTGTTGATGCTCTTCATGATCTCTGTTATTTTCAGCAGCATGGTTAGGACTATGAATGTTTTTTCCTTTTCAAGGATTCTGGTTATGTCATCTAGGGTTGAGTCACAGCAATCTGGAGCCTGAGGCGATGGTGCTGATGCAGGTGCCTGTGCCATTGTGACTGAAGAATTCAAGGAAGAAATCAAGAGGCCTAGAAGTAGTGACAAGGAAAATAGAGCTTGCTTCATCTTCTACTTAATTATTGGTAATGAAGGCTTTTAATCTGGTGTTTTAGAAAGAAGATTTAAATGATATTTGATTATATAGAAGGCCAAAGAAATGATAGAAATTTGGGGTAGGTGGAATATTAGTACTGCCGTTTATTCCAAACCTTAACCTATGCTTTAGATCACATAAATAGGAATAGATATTAGATTCAAACATGTACAGTAGAATAGATTAACATTACTATTTTTGATATGTTAGTACAAGGAATATGGTTTGAGTATGGGAGCAACAATTAATACACAAGCTCCAAAGAAGTACTGAATAAACTCTAAGAACATGGATGATGATTAATACAGATCAAGTTAGTAGAGACTTAGAGAAGAGATTGAATTTAATTTCCCTTTTTCCATGCTTGCATTCTTAGTATTTCTCTGCAATTATCCATAAATATGGCTTTTAAAAGGTCTTAAAAGACTTCCAGATAAGTAACTACCATTAAAAGGGTTTAGGATTTACACTGATGTATCATATTATATTATATTGAAGTTTCTAGAAGAAATAAAACACAGAAGTCCAAACCCCTTAAACTGGCCCAAGCTGAAGAGTTTCCTGCCTTAATATCACATTTTGCCGAACTTATGGTGAACAGGTTTTGCGAAATTTAATATCAAATTAATCAAAGCATATCAGACATTTTACTAACAAAAAGTTGAAAAGAATAAATCAGACAGCAATGCATACTCTTGACATTTCAGAAAGTGAGAAAGAGAAAACTAAGCAAAATTTAAAAGAATCAAGAAAAGAAGAGTTCTTCACAAGTGAAGCAACCAAATGGATGATGATCATCTTCAAGTCCATCATATCATTGCTACTACAACAAAACCAACAGCAATAGACATCAATGCAGTTCCTTGAATGCTAAGTAAGCTCAATGCAGCAGACTTATCCTGATTCTCTTGATCTTCAGCAGAAGACTTCTTATCAGCAATGGGTGACTCTGCCTCGACCGGAGCCGGAGCAGGAGCCTTAGACTTCACAAAGAAATCCAAAGGAAGCAAAACCTTGTTGACACGGTATATGGCCAGATTGGTATCAGAGTAAACAAGTCCATCGATTGTGGCATTGACGACCCCAGTTGAAATGTTGACACTGTTACCATATGCCATCACATTCAATGGAAGCTTTGTGGGATCCTCACCAGCCACTGTTTGAACAGGATTGCTGAGAGAATCAAAGTTTGAGCTTGAAACATATTGAGGTAAGATGTGGAACTGCAAGAGCTCTATCTTCTGGCCTTGGTTGAGCGAGTTCAAGAACCCTGCCTTGAGTTGCGCGAAGGCGTTGTCGTCCGGGGCAAAGATTGTTAGGCCACCACTCTTTGCTGTCATCAGCTGTGAGTTGATGTTGCTCATTATCTCTGTGCTTTTCAGCAGCCTTGTTAGAACCCTGAATGTTTTCGCCTTCTTGAGGATTCTGCCTATGTCATCTGGTGCTGAGTCAGAGGAATCTGGAGAATCTGGTAATGCAGGGACTAATGGTTTTGATGATGTTGGGGATGAAGCTTTTGGAGATGGAGCTGTTGCTGAATTGGTGCAAGAATAGAAGGTAACAAACATGAGTAGAAGGAGGGAACAGGACAGCTGAACTTGCTTCATTTTTTCTATAGTTGGTAGTCAAAAGCTGAAAGTGAATCAATTTGCTTTCATTCTTGTGCAAGTATGTAAAGGACATGAATTTTTCTTGTGATGTATGGTCCATTAAAAAGGGTTTATTATGTAGAGGCTAAGGAAATTAATGATAGGTAATTGATTCAGGGTATAACTCTTCTGTCAAGAAGATAAAAGGATCTTTCATCTTATTATTATTTTTTTAATTTAATTTTATGCCAAACTTTGATGGATATATTCTAGATTATTGCATAGTTCTGATAATGATGAGTTGTGAATTATGGATTTAGTAATATTTTGTATGTTACATCTTAGTACAAAGTACGAGCGAGCCTTGTACCTAAAGAATATATACAAAATCTTAGGCTAGTTATTCTACAGTTCTGAATTATTATTATTATTATTATTATTATTAATAAATTATACAGTTATTTTTCACTTTCAAACAATTTTAATATTTAAGTTTAACTAAGTATTTTATATTCACGCAGTTATTTTTTTTGGTTTCTTCTTCTCTCTCGGGTTGTTGTTGTTGCTTCTTCTACTTCTTTATCCCTTTTTTTTTTCTTTTTTTTCTTCTTTATCCTTGATACTACTTCTTTTTCTTCTCTTCTTCACTTTCTGTCGTCACCAACACCACCTCCTCCTCCTATTTATCCTTCTTTTCACATTGAAATTTCTTCTCCTCCTTCCTTTTCATCTTTCTCCTCCATCATCATGATTATCATCATGATCATCATCGTTATCATCATTGTCATCTTATTCTAATACATATCGTCGTTATCGTTATCGTTGTTATTTTTTAATTTAATTTTCGGTTCATTCTGAATATAATTTCGGTTCATTTCTGAGTGAATTAAGATGCATTTGATATCGTTGTTATGCACAATTCAAAACTCTTCCTCCTTATTTTCTACTACTTCTTATTTTTTCTTTTTTTTTCTTATCCATCGTCTTCTTCTTATTTCATTTTGTTATATTTTTTCTTATTTCACTCTCTTGGGAGAAATAAAACTAAAAAAAAAAAAATCAAACAAAAAAATAAAAATAAAAAAACTCCTCAAAACTACTCATCATGTTCTTCTTCTTATTGTTTTGTTCATCTAATCAAACAAAGAAGAAGAAACACATAATGCTACAAAATCACTTGATGGATTTTGATGCATTTTTATTCATGATTCAATTTTATTTGTGTGCTTGTTTTTTAACTGAGTTTTTGTGTCACAATAATTAAATAATTTCGATTCATTTTAGATTTAAATAAGGTACACTTTGTATGTACTTATTTTGTAATAACCGAGAGTGTGAGGGAAAAAAAAGAAAAAGAAAAGAAAGAGAGGTTGAGAACACGTGGGGGGCACATGCCCCCACTTAAAAATTTTCTTTCTCTCTTCTCATCTTCTTCGACACTCCCCCTCCCCCTCTGTTCTCCTTCCCTTTCATTTTCTTTCAAAAAAATCAAAATGTAAAACCCTCATTTCTCTTCTCTTACCAACTAGATTTCTTCATCTCTTCTCCTTGCAACCAACCACTCAATATCATCAAATTCACCTTCATCATCTTGCTTCCTTTTTCTTCTCTATTCTATCTCCATTTATTCAAATCTCATTTTCTCAAAATCTCCAAATCAGAAAATTTCAACTTAATGAGTGAAGGAAGCATTCAACTTTGAGTCCCGGTTATTATTGAGGCTTCAAGGTAACTCTTTGACTCAATAATTAGCCATATCTCTAATTTTTGTCATCTCTATATTTATGGGTATATATAAATCCGAATTAGGGTTATTAGGGGTTAGAAAATTTGGGGCTTTTGTCAAGGTGAGTAAGATTATGTTAATTGACAATATTAGTAGCTCACAAATATCATTATTGTCATATTTCTAGAGTTGTAGAATTATTGGACATCATTGGGTAGCTCGTTGACGCGCTCAGAGTTGCTTCCGGTTCTTTGGAATCAAGTTGTGAGTGGATATTATATCTATAATTGTTTTTAAATATATTATTATCAATATCTATGTTGAATCATTAATTTTGGAGTTTGAAAATATTTTATTATTGTGATTTCTGAATTTTTGAAAATAAATATTGATTTGTGAAACTTACAATTTTATAAAAATACACACGAGACGATATTTATATATTTTGTAAAGTATAAATGTTTTCTTATTTGACCTTATGTAAATTTTAGTTAAATTTTAGTATGCAATCCTATATATATTGATTTGCTATGGAATTTAGTAGTATGTTATAAGCACTAGAGATTTTTATAAGTGATTTGGTTTGGATTGGTTTGGGAGACTCTGACTAGAAAATCGTAGTTAACGGCGGTTATGACGTTAACCTAGATGCATCTGGCTCAGACCTCAGCTAGCAGGGGCGTTGCTAGCCTAACGTGTAGGCCACACGTTGGATCTGTTATACCGTACGGGCACACTAGAGGAAAGGCCTACCCTTAGAGGTGGAGCCGCCCTAGGTGTGTAATATTTGATTTGATTTGACTTCTGGAATGAGAACTCCCATTTTAGTTCATCCGCTTAACTATTTATCTAATGTTTGTATAATTAATTAATATGAATTTCTCATCTCTGAAAAGAAATATAATTTTCAAGGTAAACTCTGTATTGTCTCGTGTGGGTTATAGATGTAATGTTTACTCACTGAGTTGCAAAACTCACCCTATTATATTCCCATATTTTTCAGATACAGGAGTTATTCCAGGTTCCATTCCACCTGCCCCTCAGTAGATCTTAGTCATTTTGGTGAGCCCTTCTTCTTTCCAAGGGCTAAGTAATTATGTAATGGAACCTTTGCTCAAAATCTAGATTATGTCAATGCTCCATATGTCACAGGCAGGATCCTCGTGTGAGTTATGTTATTTTGAATCTTGAACTGTTTAGGTAGTGATTATGATTTGGTTATGTAAGACTTATGGTTTTAACTATATACTCTAGTTATCAACTTGATATATATATATGATGCGTATTTTGGATATATTTGGTTGTGGATATAATTTGGAGTATGTTGTTGTTGTTGTCTTGGAAATGGAGGTTTATTATTAATACAGGGAGTTAATATTTATGTTGGTAAGGTCCTAGAAACAGAGGAGATTCTGTCCGTTTTTCTGAAAATTTGGTCGTTTGGCTTGCTGAGGGACTTGTCCCTTGAGCGCCAGTCATGGCTTGGTTCGGGTCGTGACAAAGTGGTATCAGAGCCTTAGGTTTTCCTGTGTAATATGGAGCAAGTGTCCTTTAGTAAGATCACAATTGTGCAAATGGAAGCCGGCCCATTTTCACAAAGTGTGATGTTACTAGAGGCCTATAGGAAGTTTTCCTCAATCTTTTGGTCTCATAATTCTTTCTGTCTGTCCTATTGTCTTCGAACTCTATATACATATGTCGTTGGTGATTCAATCGCTCTACTTACTCGATAGGTGGAAGATGCCACCTAAGAAAAGACGTGGTGGAACTGTTGGTGCTCCTGATACTGCTGAATCCAATAGGGCAGTTTCTCCGCCACTTGGAGCGCTTCGACAAAGGCCAAGGAGCCAAAGGATAGCTGATAGGCGCAAAGGAGAGATACCCCGCGAGAGAGTTCAAGAGAACCCCGCAGTAAGAGAGGCTCAACCGGACTTAGCAGCTGAATTGAGGGGAATGAATCAAACTCTTAATGCGGTGTTACATGTTCTAACAAATCAAAATAGGGTGAAGCGAGACTTCCTAATGCGCCAAATCCTCAGCCTCATAGGGTTCATCAATTGTTTGGGGATCAAGAGCCGCCAATTGAAAAGTATTTGAAGTTGAATTCGTCCACTTTCAATGGAGATTCATTGGATGAAGATCCACAACAATATCTAGAGGATGCAAAGAAAGCTATTCGAGCTCTCAAGTGCACCAAAGAATGGGCTGTTGAGTTAGTATCCTACAACTTGCGTGGTTCAGCAAGATATTGGTATGAGTCTCTTCTTGAGAGCAAAGAAGTAGCTGGACTTCCTCCTCCTTCTTGGGAAGAGTTTACTGAAGAGTTTCTTGCTCGATTTTATCCAGCTAACAAGCAAGCAGAAGATGCAATTGCCTTTGAAAGATTAAGGCAAGAGAATATGACAGTGACTGAGTATGCTAAGGAGTTTACTAGACTTTCTAAGAGTGCTCCGTACTTGGTGAATTCAAAAGAGATGAAAGTTCGTCGTTTCGTTCGTGGATTGGCAGAACCTATGTTCACTACTCTTATGCCTGAAGTCGGACGTATGTCTTTTAAGGATGTCCTAAACTCTGCCTATGGAATTGAAGCTGGGATAGCGGAGAGAAATGCTTTTAAGGATGTTGGTAAGAAGCCCAAGATGAAGGGACAATTTTCTGGTGGATCTAGTTTAGGAGGATTTCAGTTTCATCATGGTCAAACTAATCAGCAAGGTTATTCGGGGTATCGAGCTCGTCCTCAAGCATCTTTTGGTGGGGTTGCTTCTTCTGGATCTGCTCCCATGAGTGTTTCGAATCCCAGATATTTTGTTAAGAGCACCTCTCAATCTAGTGCACAGGATTCAAATCAGACAAGGCCAGCTCAGCCCTATTGTCTTCAGTGTGGAAGTTACCATTCCGGTATATGTTTCAAGGCTACTGGTGCATGTTTTGGTTGTGGTCAATCTGGTCATCTTAGGAAGGATTGTCCAAATCCTAGAGGAGGCTTTGCTCCAGGTATTGCACGTCCTACAATACCAATGCCATCATCTTCAGCTATGTCTATTGGAAATTCTTCTGGTCCTAGTGGCAGAGGAGCAGGTGGCAAAGGTCAGACCTATAACAGAGGAGGGAGCCAAAGAGGAAGAGGTCAGGCACGTGTGCATGCCTTAACACGTCAAGATGCTCAAGCTTCTCATGCTGTGGTGGCAGGTACTTTACAAGTTTGTTCTTTAGATGCTCGAGTGTTATTTGATACGGGTTCTCATTATTCATATGTATCTCCACATCTTGCATCTCGTTTCGATAAACAACCTGAACTGTTATCCCACCCATTTCATGTTGGCACTCCGCTTGGAGTCTCCACGATGGTTCGAGTCGTATTTCGGTCTTGTGTTGTTAGAATTAATACCGTTGAAACCTTAGCTGATTTGATCTTTTTAGAACCAATGGAAGATATTGATGTCATCTTAGGCATGGATTGGTTAGCAGCTTGTCATGCTGATGTGGGCTGTTACTCCAAAACTGTGAAGTTTGACATACCGGGTATCTCACCTTTTGTTTTTAAGGGTGATGACTGTCCCACTTTAGCTAGCATCATCTCATCTATGAGTGCTATGCAATTGATGGATAAGGAAAACCAAGGATTTCTGGCAGTTGTTAGAGATGTTGATGCCGAAGTGCCTAGTCTTGATCAGGTTCCTATTGTTAGAGAATTCCCTGACGTGTTCCCTGATGAGCTACCGGGGATGCCGCCTGACCGTGAAGTTGAGTTTTCCATAGAATTGGCTCCGGGAGTCCAACCTGTGTCCATTCCTCCCTATCGTATGGCTCCAACTGAGTTACGAGAATTAAAATTTTAATTGGAAGATATGCTAGAGAAAGGATTCATTCGTCCTAGCACTTCTCCGTGGGGAGCTCCTGTTCTATTCGTAAAGAAGAAGGATGGAACGATGCGACTATGTGTGGATTATCGTCAGCTCCTTTTTCCTAAAATAACCTTACTTATATATAACTTATAAAAGAGTACACTTTTTGTTTCTAAAACTCTAAACAAAAATATCCATACTATAAACAAAAAAATAAATAGAAAATTGATAAAAAATAAAAACTTAACAAAGAATACTAATAATGATATTAAAAAATTATTTGTTTGTAAAACATAACCATGAAAAAAATTCAAGAACTTTGACGATTGTTTCTAGTATCTCTTATTACAAATGAGATTAAATGACAAAACTGACAAAAAAAATAAAATTTTCAATTAATTTTTCAATTTAACAATTGAACGCAAACGCTAAACGCAAAAAGCTATAATTTATTGCTTCTGATGAACGGGAGTTAAAATCCAGAATCATGTTTGTGTTTAGAGAAAAAAAAAATTGCCAAATAAAAAATTATAGTGTTCAAAAAGATTGAACGAGCTTCTTGTGTTTCTAATGCTAAACCAAACACATCCTAAATATTTTAAAAACTGAACTAAACTGCTTTTTCATATAACAATTGAAAAAAATGCTTAGTTTTAATATTATTACAGTAAAATTAAATACCAGTTTTATTTGATTTAACAAACTAATTTTTATAAAAGAAAAAAAATGAGCATTAATACATACAAAGATAGTTACTAAAAAAGAACCTACGTAGTTGTTTCAAAACCACCTCTTTACTCTGAGCCAAAAAGCCAAATTTTATTCCAACGCGCCTTTTGGTTTCAATTTTTATCTCCTTTGCCTTCACTCACTCACACTGCTCTCCTTCCTGTGACCACCATCAATCTTCCGGGTCGCACTCCAGCCAACCTCCGCCCTTGCAAATCAGGCGACCTCTACCCTCTCTCGTTCTTCACGCTCACAGATTACAGAGCCCTAACTCGCTCACCTGCTCTGCCTTGTGGCCGCCGCGGCACTACTGATCTTCCGGGTCGCACTCCAGCCAACCTCCGACCTCGCAACTCAGGCGACCACCACCCTCGTGGTTCGCGTTCACAGGTAATAGCTCTCACCCGCTCACACTGCTCTGCCTCGTGCATGTGGCCGCCTCCTCCGGTCTCGGACCTCGCACCGCCACCAGCCTCTAATCCTTGCCCCTTTGCGTCTTTGTGCGATCTCTGTCAAGTCCCAATTTTTTGTGAGTAGTGATGTGATTCTTGTTTGTTTCTTTGTCAATTTGTTTGTTAATGATGGTTCTCGTTATCAGACTATGGCTTGGAGTTTTATCAATGGCCCTTTGGTCTTTCTAAGGATAAAATTAGAGTCCTATTAAAAAATTTAGGGTTTGTTCTTAACTCTTTGGATATGAATAATACTCTCTTCTGTTTTGCATCTATTGGATGTCTTTTATTTCATTCTTGTTTCTCCTTTTCTATCACCATCTTAGTCATTATTTCCATTCGTATATACATTCTTTTAAATCTTTCACCATTTAAATTCTTTTTCTTGTTTATATTTACACTTTTTGCAGTAACATTTCATTGTCTTCATTTTAGTATTCATCACAATTTTAGTCATTATTTGTTCATTCTAAAATTTTTCATATGTATGAAAGTTTAGCAAGGTCAAATTGGATTAATTAAATTTAGAATTATATATATGGAGTCTGAATGCGAATGGTTGAATAATTGGGGGAAAGATGGTAACATTAGCCGCATTAAGCCATAACCCAGGGCAATAGTGAAAAAACCCATAACAATCACAATGCATATCACAAAAATGGAAATACCCACAATTAAAATTATTATAATTGTGACAATATATTTACAGTCGTAACACAGCTACAATTTGAATTAGAATTGTGAATTTTATCAATGATGTCAGAATTATGTTTGTTTAACAGTGAACACCATGTTTGAATCATGGATTCAATGACACGCCTCACATTAATAAGCTTGCTGTGAAATAGTTGTAATTCAAATGCATGGAGTAGATGTATATTGTGGTGTGGTGTAGTGTGGATCAAGATCATAGCAACAGGAAATATTCTTTTTTTATTAATTAACTTTAATTACCATATAATTTTAGTATATTCAATTATTCATCATTTATTGTAATTTTGTTGCCAAATTAAGCTGAAGTAATCAACAATGTTAAACCAGACATATACTTATCATTTGTTATCTTACGGATTTTTAAAGTAGATCACTATTCATATCTTCTAAAGGTATGTGCACAATAAGACTTATATATACATGAATATGAGTGTATAAATTAATATTATCTATGGAATCCAAATTCAAGAATTACTAATTTTCATTATTAGCTAGCATTATATTCTCTGAATGCTTAGTTTTCATGTAGTCAATCGGCGCTCAATCCTCACCATGAATAATACAAGGTAACTATTTCTTCCCTCTGTTTCTCTGTTCTTATGATAAGGGCCATTATTTTGGTTCCCTGGCTGTGAATCTGTTCCTGTGTTGCAGATGTGAAAATAAAAGTTTAAATTTTGGCATATTAAATTTAGGAATATGTTAGGATCCAATATTTTTACCGAAAAAAAAAACTGAGAGAATTGACTTGTTGTGAATCTGTTCTTGTGAATCTATTCCTGTGTTGCAGATTGTGTATCATCAAGTTTAATTGTGCTTGCTTTGAAAATAATATATATCACAACACAACTTTCTCTCCAAATTCAACTGTCTTCTTTTTTCTTTTTTTATTTTTCCCTCAATAACCGCTGGTGCTTGTATTACTATGCTAAAAACAAGAATATCTTCAAGTTAAATTTAAGTGTCAGCATTATTGTTTGCCATGTATGTAAGCTTGTAACCATAGTTTCTATGTGTATATATAAATCATGTGGGATAGAGAAAATAGAAAGAAAGAAATGGTGAATAGTTTGCTCTGAAATTAAAGAATCTTGTTTAATTAGTACTCATCTAGCATTTTGTATTTTGTTGCTTTGGGTTTAGAGTCAGTTAACCTTCTCTAATTTGATTGCATTTATTTTGTTTTGTGTCATGTGACTTGAGCAAATTGGTAACAGAGCAGAACGCCTTAGGGTTAAATCAGATATATGTTTATATTCAAGTACTGATATTGAGGTGGAAATATGGATTTTCTCTGATTAATTTGGCTGCTAGCATTCTTTAAGCTATATTATTTTCTGTTTTATACATGGATTTTTATAGAAGTTATTGTCTGGGTCCTATTAAGCGATTATTTCATGTAATAGCCTTAACTTGCGAGAACTGTATGGTGAAGTCTAGATACTTGTATGCTTTTTTTATCTTAATTTAGTTTTCAGGATATATTGAAGAAAGCTCAGCTTTTTTCCCCTCATGCTATGGTTGTTGATTCAACACAAACTCTTAATCCTATTAACACTGTTAATAGTTTTCCTTCATCTCTATTAACACTTTTCTTTTTCTATCATTCGCCAATGTCTTTGAATTTAATATTTTGTTTTGATTTATGTATTCTCTAGTGGTCAGAGCAAAAGGTTAAGTTGAATGATGCTGAGCACAAGTTAAAAGATCAAGGACGTCAACTAAAGGTTCAACAGAAAAGAATTGGTTCTACTAAAAAGACAATTCATGCTTTGTATAAAAGGTTGAATCTCCCACTTCCTTCAACTTTGTCTGATCCTGCAGAAGATGAGCTTGGGACAGGCTCTAATGATGATGAGGATGATAACATAAGTGATTGATGTCAAGAGTATATGTTTTTTCTAATTTAGATTAAGGAATTTTTAGGTGAATTAGTTAGTACATTTTATTATATTCATGATATTTGACCTTTTTAAAGGCTTTCTTTGTTTTAGTTTAAGTATTTTTTTCTTATTTTAGTTTGATTACATTTATGGATAAAAGTATTTTAATAATAAATATTTTTTTAACTCTTTTATGGTAATTAACTTTTTTATGATTTTATTATATGTTTATAATTTCGATGATGTAATATGAAAAAAATGATTATGATGCTCTTAATATAGAAAGTAGATCGAATACAATTTATTTTCTAAAATATTTATATATTAAATAGCAAATTATTTTGTATGAAAATTGTTTAAAATATTATATTAAATTTGTAGAAAATTTGTGCGAAAATAATTTTTTATTTTGTCTGAAATTTAATTGAAAAGAAATATTTGATTTGTCTAAAATTTGTTTGAAAAAAATTTGTTATATTTGACGAAATTCGTTAGAAATTTGTCTGAAATAAAGTATATTTTTTGTTTGAAATTTGTCTAAAAATTAATATTTTTATGTTTGAAATTTGTCTGAAATACGTTATTTTTATGTTGGCTAATCTGTCTGAAATTCGTCTAAAATATATTATAATAGTTAGAAATCTAGCAGATAAATGCCTATTCGAAATCTGTCACAAAATCGTCTGAAAAAAATTTCGGACGAAATTTTAGACAAAATTTAAATTAGCAACAAGGCTTTTTGGGACAAAAAAATTTCGTCCCAATTTTGTTTGAAAGAAAAAATTTGTCTCTAATTTGTTCGAAATTTATTTCAATTTCGTCTCAAAATTCGTCCGAAAAAGCCCTATTTCTAGTAGTGATTAAGGCCTACTATAATGACAGAAATTCGTAGCTTTCTAGGGTTGGCCGGCTACTATCGGCGATTCATCAAGGACTTCTCGAGAATTTCGGCACCATTAACCAAGTTAACTCAGAAGAATGTGAAGTTTCAATGGTCAGAAGCTTGGGAGGGAAGTTTTCAAACACTTAAGTCTTGTCTAACCTCAGCACCAGTTCTTGTTTTACCTTCTGGGTCTGGGGGATTCTCAGTCTTTTGTGATGCATCTCGGATAGGACTTGGTTGTGTATTAATGCAGCATGGCCGCGTCATTGACTATGCCTCGCGACAACTCAAGAAGCATGAGCAGAATTATCCAACTCATGACCTGGAAATGGCAGCGGTCATCTTTGCTTTAAAGATTTGGAGACACTACCTTTATGGTGAGACCTGTGAAATCTATACGGATCACAAGAGTTTGAAGTATATATTTCAACAGAAGGATTTAAATTTGAGGCAACAGAGATGGATGGAGTTGCTAAAAGATTATGATTGTACCATTTTGTATCATCCTGGAAAGGCCAATGTTGTAGCAGATGCCCTCAGTAGAAAATCTATGGGTAGCTTAGCCCATATCACTCTTGGAAGGAGACCAATTGTTGAAGAAGTCCATCAATTGGAGGCCGGTGAAATTCAATTTGACCTTGGAGAATCAGGAGTTTTCTTAGCACATGTTCGAGCTCAATCTTCCCTAATAGAACAGATCAAGGTTGCACAAGGTGATGATCCGAAACTAAGAAAGCTTATGGAAGATGTTCGCAATGGGAGGAACTCAGACTTTTCTCTTGATCAAGATGTTTTGCGTTGTGGTCAACGCTTATGTGTGCCAGATAACCCCGACTTGAAGAAAGTTATTTTGGAAGAGGCTCACAATTCTAAGTATACCGTTCATCCAGGCTCCAATAAGATGTATCAAGATTTGAAACAATTGTTTTGGTGGGAAGGCATGAAGAAAGACATAGGAGTTTTTATTTCTCATTGCTTAACTTGCCAACAAGTTAAAGCTGAACATCAAAGACCTGCTGGGTTATTACAACAGATTGAGATACCTGAATGGAAGTGGGAAAGGATTACAATGAATTTTGTAACAGGTTTACCTCGTAGTTTTAAAGGTTTTGATTCAATTTGGGTAATTGTGGATAGAATGACGAAGTCAGCTCACTTTCTTCCGGTGAAAACAACTTTCAGTGCAGCTCGGTATGCTCAACTTTATGTTGATGAGATAGTTAAGCTACATGGAATTCCAGTGTCCATTATTTCAGATCGTGGGCCCCAGTTCACCTCTCATTTTTGGAAATCTTTTCAAAAAGCGTTAGGAACTCGTCTAGATCTTAGCACAGCTTTTCACCCTCAAACCGATGGGCAATCAGAGAGGACGATCCAGATATTGGAAGACATGTTAAGGTGTTGTGTTCTAGATTTTGGTGGGAATTGGGACAGCTATCTACCTTTGATCGAGTTCTCTTATAATAATAGTTATCAAGCCAGCATTCAAATGGCACCATTTGAGGCTCTTTATGGGAGAAGATGCAGGTCACCTATTGGGTGGTTTGAGGTTGGTGAGGTTAAGCTTTTGGGGCCAAATTTGGTACAAGATGCCGTTGAGAAGGTTCGCATAATAAGAGAACGTTTATTAGCAGCTCAGAGTAGGCAGAAGGCTTATGTTGATAACAGAAGGTGTAACTTAGAGTTTTCAGTGGGTGATCAGGTATTTCTGAGAGTGTCGCCTATGAAGGGAGTGATGAGGTTTGGGAAAAGAGGCAAGCTTAGTTCTCGATACATTGGTCCATTTGAGATACTGGACAGAATAGGTGCAGTTGCTTACCGCTTGGCATTGCCGCCTGAGTTGTCTATGATTCATCCAGTCTTTCATGTATCAATGTTGCGCAAATACCTTCCCGACCCATCTCATGTGCTTGCACCACAAGCCATAGAGCTAAACGAAGATTTATCATTTGAAGAGGAACCGGTGGCTATAATAGATCGCCAAGTAAAGAAACTACGTTCTAAAGAGATAGCATCTGTGAAATTTGTTTGGAAGAATCATTCGGTAGAAGAAGCAACTTGGGAAGTGGAGGACGCTATGCGTGACAAATATCCGTATTTGTTTGAGTCTAAAGGTAACTATCACACTTATCATAGTTTATTGGTTTGAAATTCGGGGACCGAATTTCTTAAGGGGGAGAGAATGTAATAACCGAGAGTGTGAGGGAAAAAAAAAGAAAGAAAAGAAAGAGAGGTTGAGAACACGTGGGGGGCACATGCCCCCACTTAAAAATTTTCTTTCTCTCTTCTCATCTTCTTCGACACTCCCCCTCCCCCTCTGTTCTCCTTCCCTTTCATTTTCTTTCAAAAAAATCAAAATGTAAAACCCTCATTTCTCTTCTCTTACCAACTAGATTTCTTCATCTCTTCTCCTTGCAACCAACCACTCAATATCATCAAATTCACCTTCATCATCTTGCTTCCTTTTTCTTCTCTATTCTATCTCCATTTATTCAAATCTCATTTTCTCAAAATCTCCAAATCAGAAAATTTTAACTTAATGAGTGAAGGAAGCATTCAACTTTGAGTCCCAGTTATTATTGAGGCTTCAAGGTAACTCTTTGACTCAATAATTAGCCATATCTCCAATTTTTGTCATCTCTATATTTATGGGTATATATAAATCCGAATTAGGGTTATTAGGGGTTAGAAAATTTGGGGCTTTTGTCAAGGTGAGTAAGATTATGTTAATTGACAATATTAGTAGCTCACAAATATCATTATTGTCATATTTCTAGAGTTGTAGAATTATTGGACATCATTGGATAGCTCGTTGACGCGCTCAGAGTTGCTTCCGGTTCTTTGGAATCAAGTTGTGAGTGAATATTATATCTATAATTGTTTTTAAATATATTATTATCAATATCTATGTTGAATCATTAATTTTGGAGTTTGAAAATATTTTATTATTGTGATTTCTGAATTTTTGAAAATAAATATTAATTTGTGAAACTTACAATTTTATAAAAATACACACGAGACGATATTTATATATTTTGTAAAGTATAAATGTTTTCTTATTTGACCTTATGTAAATTTTAGTTAAATTTTAGTATGCAATCCTATATATATTGATTTGCTATGGAATTTAGTAGTATGTTATAAGCACTAGAGATTTTTATAAGTGATTTAGTTTGGATTGGTTTGGGAGACTCTGACTAGAAAACCGTAGTTAACGGCAGTTATGACGTTAACCTAGATGCATCTGACTCAGACCTCAGCTAGCAGGGGCGTTGCTAGCCTAACGTGTAGGCCACACGTTGGATCTGTTATACCGTACGGGCACACTAGAGGAAAGGGCTACCCTTAGAGGTGGAGCCGCCCTAGGTGTGTAATATTTGATTTGATTTGACTTCTAGAATGAGAACTCCCATTTCAGTTCATCCGCTTAACTATTTATCTAATGTTTGTATAATTAATTAATATGAATTTCTCATCTCTGAAAAGAAATATAATTTTCAAGGTAAACTCTGTATTGTCTCGTGTGGGTTATAGATGTAATGTTTGCTCACTGAGTTACAAAACTCACCCTATTATATTCCCATGTTTTTCAGATACAGGAGTCATTTCAGGTTCCATTCCACCTGCCCCTCAGTAGATCTTAGTCATTTTGGTGAGCCCTTCTTCTTTTCAAGGGCTAAGTAATTATGTAATGGAACCTTTGCTCAAAATCTAGATTATGTCAATGCTCCATATGTCACAGGCAGGATCCGTGTATATTTATGTTGGTAAGGTTCTAGAAACAGAGGAGATTCTGTCCGTTTTTCTGAAAATTTGGTCGTTTGGCTTGCTGAGGGACTTGTCCCTTGAGCGCCAGTCATGGCTTGGTTCGGGTCGTGACATATTTTGAAACGAGTTTACATTCTGAATTTAATTTTCGATTCATTCTGAATATAATTTCGATTTATTTTTGAGTGAATTAAGGTGCATTTAGTCTCGTTCTGCACATTTCAAAACTATTCCTCCTCACCTTCTACTACTTCTTCTTCTTTTTTATTTTTTCTTCTTCATCTTCTTCTTCTTATTTAATTTTGTTATATTTATTCTTGTTTTATTTTCTTGAGAGAAATAAAATAAAAAAAAAATCAAACAAAAAAAAATAAGAATAAAAAATTCCTCAAAATTCTTCGTCATGTTCTTTTTCTTCTTGTCTTATTCATCTAATCAAACAAGAAGAAAAAAAAATACATAATACTGCAAATTCACTTGATGAATTTGGATGCATTTTTGTTCATGATTCAATTTTGTTTGTGTGCTTGTTTTCGAACTGAGTTTATATGTCGCAATCATTAAATAATTTCGATTCATTTTAGATTTAAATAAGATGCACTTGGTCTGTGCTTGTTTTGAAACAGTTACATTCTGAATTTAATTTTCAGTTCATTCTGAATATAATTTCGGTTTATTTCTAAGTAAATTAAGGTGCATTTGGTCTAGTTGTTCTGCACAATTCAAAATTCTTCCTCCTTACCTTCTACTGCTTCTTCTTCTTTTTTATTTTTTTCCTTCTTCATCTTCTTCTTATTTCATTTTGTTATAATTCTTCTTGTTTCATTCTCTTGAGAGAAATAAAACAAAAAAAAAGAAGAAAAATCAAACAAAAAACGAAAAAATAAGAATAAAAAAATTCTCAAAACTCTTCATCATGTTCTTCTTCTTCTTGTCTTGTTCATCTAATCAAACAAAGAAGAAAAAAAAACACATAATGCTGCAAACTCACTGATGAATTTGGATACATTTTTGTTCATAATTTAATTTTATTTGTGTACTTATTTTCGAACTGAGTTTATATGTCGCAATTATTAAGTAATTTCGCTTCATTTTGGATTTAAATAAGATGCATTTGGTCTGTGTTTGTTTTGAAACGAGTTTACATTCTGAATTTAATTGTCGGTTCATTTTGGATGTAATTTCGGTTTATTTCTGAATGAATTAAGGTGCATTTGATCTCGTTGTTCTGCACAATTTAAAACTCTTCCTCCTTACATCCTCTTTTGGGAGGAATAAAATCAAGAAAAAGAAAAAAAAATCAAACAAAAGAGAAGAAACAAGAATAAAAAACTCCTCAAAACTCCTCACCATGTTCTTCTTGTTTTGTTCATCTTCTCCTTCTTGTTTTTCTTTTTTATAATTCTTCTTATTTTGCCCTTTTAACAATAATAAAATCATGAAAAAATCAAGCAAAGAAGAAGAAATACTGCTGCAAAATCACTTGATGGATTTGGATGTATTTTTATTTATGATTCAATTTTATTTGTGTGCTTGTTTTCGAACGCAATCATTAAGTAATTTTGGTTCATTATAAATTTAAATAAGGTGTACTTGGTCTATGCTTGTTTTTAAACGAGTTTGTTTGTGTATCGTCATCATTAAATAATTTCGGTTCATTTAGAATTTAATTTTCGGTTCATTCTGGATGTATTTTCGGTTCATTTTTGAGTGAATTAAAGTGCATTTGATTTCGTTATTCTGTACAATTCAAAATACATAATGCTGCAAAATCTCCAAGGAGATGAGGAAGAAAAGAAAAAAAAATGCAACAACAATAGCAACAACAAAAGAATGACGATGAGAAAAAAACACGTGAAGAAGAAGAAACGCAAAGAAGAAAGAACGTGAAGAAGGAGGAGAAGGAACGCGAAGAAGAGGAAAAAGACAATAACAACAATAATGTACTCTAACGGTATAATTTTACTCTTTTAATAAAAGTGGTTTTTGTTGTTGTTGAATTTACTTAATTGAATTTGGATAATAATAATGCTTGGATGTATAGTACATCTGGAAATTATGTATGTTCAGTAACCTGTATTTATGTACCTTGCTTAAAAATAATTCAATATTGTAGAAATGATGGGGAGACAAAAAGTAGTTTATTAATTAATTATAAAATTAGTGAATAGTAATAAAATGTTTTAGGTGATGGAATTTGTTAACTGTAATGCCACTTTCATTTGCTTGGAAGTGCAGGAAAAGATGTGATGTCAAAATATATAGAGTGCTGACTGATAAAAATGCACATTTTTTAAATTATTATCTTTTTTCTTTTTATTTTCTTTGGTGTTGTGTTGCAGTTTTTGACAACATGGCAATTTTTTATGGTAAATATAATGCTCTCTCTCCTGGTACATTTATGTTTTGAGTGGTTTCAATGTGGTCTCATAGTGACAATTTCTTTTATAGCTCACAAAGTAAAAGTTAGTTATGTTGTGCTACCAATTTGCAAGAGATAGTACCAAATAAATCAAGATCTAAGTTTTGGCAAATTTTAGAAACATGAATGCTTGATCAAGTATCTGCTATACATAGTGAAATAGTTATATATTAAAATAATATAATAGAGAAGCATTCTGTCTCATGATCTCTATATTGAAAATTCTTTGATTACAGTTTGCAAGAGTGCACAAACAAAATGAGAAAAAATAAAACAAAACCCTTCAAAAATCGAATTACAATTTCTTCACCACAAACCGATCGTTGAATTCGTGAAAGAAGACAGAAAAAGGAAAAACAAAAAAAAACAGAAGAAACAATGAAGCACAACATTGGAGCAAACTCCCATCATGATTGTCACAATGATGAAACTGCAACAAGAAAAAATGTTAGCAGCAACAACATGACTCCACGTTTGTTCGCAGAAGAAGCATCGGCAGAAGAAGCAGGACCGTCAGCATCAGATTTCTTCTTAGAATCCTTAGGCTTCTCTTCCGGAGAGGGTGCCGGCGGCGGTGGCCTCTTAGGAAGAAAGAAATCCTTAGGAAGAAGCACCTTATCAACCTGATAAACCGCAAGCTGGTGATCAGAATAAACACTACCACCAAGCGTGGCGTTAACAATGCCGGTTGTCAAGTTGACTTGGTTCCCGGAACTTGTTATGTTGAGTGCCATCCTCTCAGGATCGTCACCGGCTTGCGTCCTCACAGGGTTGCTGAGAGTGTCGAAGTTAGTGATCGCAACGAAAGATGGCAGAACATGGAACTGGATGAGCTCGTTCTTCTGTTGATCGTTGAGAGAATTGAGGAACCCTGGTTTGAGGCTCTGAAACGCGTTGTCGTTTGGTGCAAAGAGTGTGATGCCGTTGTTTGAGTTTAAGAGCTGAGCGTTCATCTGCGTGGAAACTTGTGTGGTTGTCAGAAGACGGATTAGGGTTGTGAATCCTCCGGCTTTCTTCAGGATTCTTATGATATCTGTGGGCGCGGACGACGGTGCCGGTGCTGGTGCCGTTGCTGCCGAAATAGTGGTGGTGGAAGAGAACAACAAGATCAGAACAAGTGAGAAGGAGTAGAAGAATTTCATTATTCTCACCATTTTTTCTTTGTGTGTGTGTTGGTGAGAGTGAGGGGTGGGAGGGAGTCAAATTTATTGAGGACTCAATGGGGTTTATGTATGTCAAAACATGCATATGTATGTGCATGTTAATAATGATGATCATATTCAAAGGTTATAATGAGTGAGACACTTGGCTTCATTGCTCAAAACAAAAGTTATTTAATTAATATCATTATTAGCAATGCTTTTTTTTCCAGTGTATATCTATTATTATAAGCAAAATTTGAATTCTTAATACTTATTTAAGCGAACAAGTAAAATATATAAAACATATATATTTATGAGATGTTTATTTGGAATATACAACAAACCATATTGGTTCCTTTTATTCTTTTTTTTTTACTTTTCTTTTAATTTAAATTGAAAGAAATTTAGTCACCAAAAAAAATTGAAAGAAATTTTCTTATGAAAAAGACTTTTTTTAATAAAAAATAAAGTTCATTTTTAAAAAACATTAAAAAAAATTGAAATGGACTTTTTTGAAACATTGAAAAAAGTTCGAACCTGATTATCCCTAAATCTAATCCGATGTGAGTTTTTTTATTTTGATGCCGTAATCGAATAAGAATTTAGAATAAATAAAAAAGAGGTTCGTGGGATTGACGAGAGAAGGCGACGGATGCTCTTATTATACTCGTAGTCTCTAAAAAATGAGAACTAACTATGTGTGTAACATCTACATCGAGAATTTAAGTATTGTATATGTCACTAGTCCAATCATTTCTCTTTAATTTTATCTCAATATATTCTAATTTGATATTTTTGAAAGAAAAATGATAGAAAGTGTGAATAATAGCAAGTTGGATATTGCTTGGGAAGGCAGGGAAAGCAGTGGATCTGGAGTGGGTGTGTAGGCAAATTCAAAAAAGAAGAGCACATGATTGCACATGAAGTTGAAATTGTTGTAAAATTGGTAGGAAAACATCAATTGCTTTTGCTGCCATCTTAAGAAAGAAGATCTGAAGGAGTTTTTGATGATGATGATGATGATGATGATAGTAATATGGCAAGGGTTGGGTGAGTTGATGGATTGTCTGATCAACACCAATGGATGTTAGCCTCTGACCTACGATAATAATCCATAATGCATTGCTACTTGCTCCCTATTCAATCCCACACTGGATTCTGCTTTCTATCATCATTGCATCTCCTGTTTCTTACAAACAAGCTATTAATTAATGCTTTTTATACCTGTTAATTGCCAACTTAATTAATCAACATCTCATGATGCAACATTGGATTGAGAAGATGATAACAATGATGCAAAATTATTCTCACATAACAAACATGGGTTGAATGCTTCAACAAAATTAGGAGCAACATAACACTTTAACGGTAATGCTAAATAAAAAAAAAAGTCAGAATTTATTTTATTTAGTATTTATTAATTGTTATTATAATTAATAAATATTAAATAAAATAAATTCTAACTATTTTTAATTAATTCATTTTAATTATCAAATATTTTTAATATTTTAATTATCAATCTCATTCACTCTAAGGGGAATGGGGATACCCTTTAGAACTTGCTTGCTTTATTTGCCGACGTGCGACTTTAGTTTATCACAATAATAGCATAAAGTTAAATTCTCAATCAATGTTGAAGAAAACAATCTGTATTTAGATCTTTTAAAATAAAAAAAATGATAAAATAATAAAATAAAAAATAAATTATTATTAATTTTATAATAAATAATAATTTAAAAATAATTAATTATTTGTTTTATCAATTTTTTATTTTAAAAAATTTTAATCCAAATAAGCTATATATAGGGCCTCCATAGACAAATAAAGAAGGGATATTAAGGCCTCAAATTAAACGAGTTTGTTTTAATTTGTTGGACGATGTGAGGTTGAATAATAGCTAGGGTTGAATACCAGAAGTTGCTTATGAGAAAACGCATGCAACGTAACCAATAAAGTAACTAAGTAAGTGAATTTTTCAGACTTGATATAATGATATTTATGATGATTGATAGTTGGTTTTTATTCTACCACATATGTTCTTTACAATTCCATGGCTAATTATATTTTTTGGGTTATAGGTAGTTGACTATATGGTGATTACTCCACACTCACACCTAATAATAAACTAACACATCATATCATATCTACTATACTTTTTCTTTTGCTTCACAACACGAAGTCAAAAATTTCAGCTTCACCAGAAGGAGGTCATTTAGATAAAGATGTCTAAAACGTCTTTTTTTAAAAATATTTTTATGTTGTATTTTAATTAGTTTCTGTATAATTTATTCGGTATTCCTCATCACATATTATTAAATTTTTCAAAATATTTTCTTTCCAAAAATAATAAAAAACATTTAATTTAGACTAAAATAAAAAAGATAATAAATTAACTATTAATTTTTTTTAAAGATTATTTACATAAAAAAAACTGTTTTAAAGTAAAAATTTTTTTAATATTTGATTAAATGTTCTTGTATTTAGTATGTTTTTTTTTGCACTTCCTCTTAGTTAAAAATATAATCATTATAATTTTTTAGTTATTATTGCTAGGGGTATTTACAGATGGGATATGGCTAAAATTTCGATCCAATCCGCACTAAACTCATTAGATCAAATTTGATATTCGCATTTTTTATGTTTGGATCAGATATCAAATATATCCATAAAATAAAAAATATTAAAAAAATGTATTTTTATAAAAAAAATCAATAATTTTTTTGTTTACTTTTGTAAACATATTTACTTCTATCTGATTAGAGTGTGGATCCGATTCAATCCAATCCGATCATCTTACAGATCAAATCATATCCTCAAATTACAGATCAGATACGGATAAATACTGTGGATTTATATGGATATGATCTAATCTATGAACACCCCTAACTACTACTATAGGTTCATTGTTGCAAAAGAATACTTCTTTTATTATAAACCATTATTAGATAACTTAATTGTCAACAAAGAGATAATACTTATTGGTCTCTGAAATTATGTTCGTATTTGAATCCATAGTTGTAAAAACCGAACTAGATCGGCTGGTTCGACCGAAAAACTAGTGAATCGGACTAGAACCGAACTAGCGGTTTATTCTTTGGACCGTTTAAGGAATAAAATCAGTGTGAACCGGTGCAAACCGGTCTAACCGAATTGGTCTGCTTAAAAAATTTTTTAAAATGTCTCCACAAGGTCTCGAACAAAGAACCTTGGAGCAAAAACAACATCTACTTGCCACTTAGCCATTACACTTCTAAGTATTATATTTGACAAATACTAATTATATAGTATACATAAATATCTAATTTAATTTATTTTTTATTTTTTCTATTTTTAAAATTAATTATATTTTAATTATATACCATTATTAAGATAAATATAAATTTCACTAAAAATTTATTAATTTACTTGATCTATTTTATTGCTAGTATTGTGATTAAGGTTATTTGTTTTGATGTTAGTGTTAAAATCTACTGATATTATAGTTAGATATAGGCTTTGTGAATTAATTATTTTTTTATTGTGTCAAAATAAGATACTATTGTAGTATTAAAATTTTATGATTTTTTTATATTAGTTATTTTTAGAAGTTGAGATTTGATTCTTCATAAAATGTTAGTGAAGAAATGTATTTCAAATTTTAATTTTAAGTTTTTAACTATTTTATATTTTATATTTACGTGAGACCGGTTTTATCGGTTCAATCAGTGGTTTATCGGTTGAACCAATAAATCAGTAAACCAGTAGCTTGACCGGTTCGATCACTGGTTCGGTTCTAACAACTATGTTTCAATCTAATTTCAAAAATTTTGATTTACCCAATTTAGTCTCCCAACTTAATAGTTATGACTCACATTGGTTCCTAATTTTATTTTTGTTACTGTCTCACAAAATCGTTAACGACATGCTGAGATGGACTAACGACTGTTACATTATACATTCTAGCGACTGTTTGATGTGATAATTGAAATTTTTTTACCTTATTTTTTTCAACTAAACACTTAAAACCCTAATATGAGTCACGGATACCTAAGTTAAAAAATCAAACTAAGTAAATTGAAACTTTAAAAATCAGATTAAAACTCGAATATAACTTCAAAACAGAACTTTAACTTATGTAGTTTTAAATGAGAATCAAATAAATCAAAATTTAACATAATTTTTATCAATGTTTTCAAATTCAAAATTTTTATACCAAAATTAACTAGGATTTTTCTTTAAATTAAAAATTTAATGAAATAGTAACTTTAATTATCTTAACCAATGTCCTAATTAATTGCTTTTATGTCTTAAAAAATTGTATATGAGAAGAAAATAATTAATTTGTCTACTTTAATAAATAGTTATTTTACTAAAATGAAAGAAATAATAATAATAATATTATCCTGATTCAAAAAATTATATATAAATCAAAATACATATTAGTTATTATTTACAAAAGATAATTTTTACTTAAATATCATAGATACTTATATTTGTCTTTATATTTTTTAAGTGGTAGGTTAAAATATAGATCTGAATCTGAAGAAGTCTTTATTTTTCTATAAATAATGAAAAAACAGAAAAAATGAAAATGCTTACTTTTTTCATTTTTAAATATCAAACTATAAGAATAATTAATAAACAAAATAGAAGAATATGAAAATTGTGTACCTAAAAAAAAATTAAAATTCATCATATATATCCTTATTAATAATTTTTTGAATCTTGAAAAATTGTCAGATTTATTGATTATAAAAATAACTATATAAACGCTTCAAGATTATTCAATTAAATTGATTCCTTAATATATTGATTCCTTAATATAGTAGGGACAAATTCAATTAATTCAATTAATTATAGATTTGATAAAATGATTTAAAAATAAATATA
>NC_029792.2:3547328-3549495 GCF_000816755.2 Arachis ipaensis
TATTCATAATTCTAATAGATAAAAAAATATTTTATTTTTTAATTTTATTTTCATAATTCTAATAGATAAAAAATATTTTGTTTTTTAAATTTTATATTTAATTTATTAAATTATCTTTAATTTTATTACTTTTTTAAATTATTAATGTATACTTTTATTATATTTTCTTATTGTATCACACATTATTATTTTCTTTTACTATTATTTTCTCTTACTATTATTTTTTATCGCACACTATTATTGCTTTCCTTTTTCATTTTCTTCTTCTCCTCGCACCTTCTCTTCACACGATCGTAATTAATTATCACCAAGTACCATTATTGTAACTTTTAATTTTGTCTATCACTTTGATCTATAATTATTTATTGTGTTAACTTTTATGAGTCGTTGAAGTGTTGTTAAAAGAATTGATTTTTGTGTCTTTTAAATATCTAAATGAAATAATAATTTTTTCTTGATGTGCGTTTTAAGTTGTCTTATTATTCTATTAACAAAAATGTATGCCATAAAGCATTCAAAATTTTTGCTCAAATTATCAAAATTTGATGTCAGTAATCCTTAAAAATAATTTTAAAATATATTATTTTAACTAATATAATAAAAATAGTACATTATTGTAAGTTTTAACTAATAATTATAAAGTTAAGTTGCAATTTAATATAGGTTCTTAGAATAAAAGACTATCATTGCTTCTTACATTTGACTACTATTATATAAGTTGTACATTTGTTTATTATGATGTAAATTAATTAAACTATATTTTATTATTTTATTTTACATGTTTTGAAATAATGCGATCCTACTATAAGGATGATATTAATTTTCATAATCTAATTCGAACCTTCTTACTATTTTGTTTGTCACTTAAATATTATCTATAAAAAATAGTTAGTTAAAGTGAAACACAGTATAAAGAGAGTCAAAATTTTTTTTTTTGAATTTAGAGTTCTAATATGTTTCTTAATCATCACTTGATATAACTCATATTTAATAGGTTAAAAAATTCTCTCTCTCCCTCATATTCTTAATTTCTTCTATAATAATAAATTTTTTAAATTATCTAACATATAAAATATCACATCTTTACATTTATCTTAAAAGTTAAAAGTTAAAAGTAAATAATATTAGTATTTTTGAACAAAATTAAAATAAAAAGATAAAAAACTACTGAAAAGAATAATATTAAGTTTGAGTTATGCTACGTATACAAAAAAATCAACCACCAGTATAAAATACATGCTAGATGTAACAGCCCAGACCACCCGCTAGCACGATATTGTCCGCTTCGGCACACAAGGCCTCACGGTTTTGTCTTTAACGATATGAATGATAGCCGCAGCCTCTCACACTCACTCGTCAAAACGCGTCATGCTAGGGAGAGGTATCCACACCCTATAAGGCATGCTTCGTTACTCTCCCCAACCGATGTGGGACCTTACATTAGAATACAAATACACATTGAAAATAAATTAAACTACAAATGTATTTATACACAAATACATTGGTAATTGATTTTAGTGACTGATGTTAGTGTACAAATAATATTTTTGATTAAATATAAACCAGAATATTACAAGTTATTAGATTATTATATTATCTTTGTACTATAGAACAACAAGTAAAATTCTATATCTTCTTATTGTTACTTATTTTACTTTATTTTTATTGCAGTTTATTATATTATTATATTATTTTTGTACCATATAACAAAAAATAAAATTCTATATCTTCTTGTTTTTACTTATTTTACTTTATTTTAGTTATCTAAATTAGCCTGTATAATATTGTAAAGGTTGAAACTGTTAAAAATATATAACAAAAAATTTATATATTTATTGTGTTATCAGATTATTTAAAAAATTAATTAATAAATGTTATTATCCTACCACATCTTTAATGTTATATGTCAATCTAATATTCAGTAAAAAAAATATTAACTAACGTAGAATTGATTAAAAATTCAACAAATAATTAGCAAAATATTCACGAGAGTTTTTTCATTTTACTATTGATAGGTACAGATTTTGTTGTATCTTTTATATGCCAATCAAATAATCAATACCATATGCTAAACAAATAATATTTAATTAATTAATTTTTTTGAAATATAAATTATTTATTTTAATTTAATTATAAACAAATTTGCATGTACTTAAATGTCAGAATT
>NC_029792.2:3552084-3565142 GCF_000816755.2 Arachis ipaensis
CATAATCTAATACGAACCTTCTTACTATTTTGTTTGTCACTTAAATACTATCCATAAAAAATAGTTAGTTAAAGTGAAATACGGTATAAAGAGAGTCAAAAAAAAAATTTTGAATTTAGAGTTCTAATATGTTTCTTAATCATCACTTGATATAACTCATATTTAATAGGTTAAAAAATTCCCTCTCTCTCTTATATTCTTAACTTCTTCTATAATAAATTTTTTAAATTATCTAATACATAAAATGTCAAATCCTTATATTTATCTTAAAAGTTAAAAGTTAAAAGTAAATGATATTAGTATTTTTTTAATAAAATTAAAATAAAAAGATAAAAAGCTACTGAAAAGGATAATATTAAGTTTGAGTTATGCTATGTGTATACTAAAATTAGCCACTAAAGTCAGCTACCAGTATAAAATACATGTTAGAATATAAACACACATTGAAAATAAATTAAACTACACATGTATTTATACATAAATACATTGGTGGCTGATTTTAGTATACAAAATAGCAGTTTTGATTAAATTTTATGTTCTTTTGTACCAGAATATTACAATTTATTAAATTATTATATTATCTTTGTACTACAGAATAAAAAGTAAAATTCTATATCTTCTTGTTGTTACTTATTTTACTTTATTTTTATTACAGTTTATTATATTATTATATTATTTTTGTACCATATAACAAAAAATAAAATTCTATATCTTCTTGTTTTTACTTATTTTACTTTATTTTAGTTATCTAAATTAGCCTGTATAATATTGTAAAGGTTGAAAAAATATAAAATATATAACAAAAAATTTATATATTTATTGTGTTATCAGATTATTTAAAAAATTAATTAATAAATGTTATTATCCTACTTAATGTTATTGATTAAAAATTCAAAAAATAATTAGCAAAATATCTATGAGAGTTTTTTCATTTTACTATTGATAGGTACAGATTTTTTTGCATCTTTTATATGCCAATCAAATAATCAATACTATATGCCAAACAAATAATATTAAATTAATTAATTTTTTTAAAATATAAATTATTTATTTTAATTTAATTATAAAAAAATTTGCATGTACTTAAATGTGAGAACTCTACATCATTAATAGTTTAGGAAATGAACATATCAATATTTAACAAATCATTGGTAGTTACAAATTTTTTTGCATCTTTTTTATGTCAATCAAATAAGAATTTAATTTTGATGTTCTATTAGTATAAAATAGTTTTAAACATGCATCTAATTACGCAACACCATCAAAATTAAACTCATCAAATAATCAGGCGAGTATATCAAACAATATTGTGGAATACAAAATTATTAAATTTTTTGTTATATAATTTATTTAATTAAATTAAAAATGAGTTAACAAAATAATTTATGAGAATTTTTCATTTATTATTAATAGGTATATACATGTAAAAAAATTAAAAAATAAATATCAAATAAAAAAATAATAATTTTTTTTTTTAAATTAAATTGATGAGACAAAACTTTTTATGTAAAAGACAAATTAAAAATATATAAGAATGAATACAGTTTAGTAAGTAAAGTGAAGAGAAAGAAAAATGAAGGTGAAAGTTATGCGTGAGTTAATAACCGCAGTAAAACGGTATAAAATTTACAATTGTAGTGAATGGGAGCGAGAAAAAGATGGAGGCGATATAATCATTGAAGGAAAGAGAATAATGGCAATAGTAAGAATAAGAAAAGTGCACCTAATGTTGAGAGGAGAAGCACTAAAAATTGAATAACGAGATAAAAAAATTTATAACAGAATAATGAGATCAAACTGTTGGTATAAAATACTCACATAAAAAATATACCTAAAACAAAATTATAAGATTCATAAAAAAATTATTTATTATCCCTAATTATTATTTTTCTCCTTTTATATATGGCGTGGAAAATCAACATTTGGCATAGTTATTATCTAATTCAAAAAATTACAAAAATACATCTAAATAATTTTTACATACAGAAAAGCACAATCAGAATTAGAAAGAGAAGTAAAAAAAATTGAAAACGGATAAAATTAATTAAAAGGATAAATTATTGGAATAAAGAATTGAAGAAAAAGTTATGATTTCAACTATTAGTGAAATGCAAAAAGAAAATGAAATAGAAGAACATGTGTTACTATTAACAGTGAAAATTTTTTTATTTAAAGTAACTAACACATGTTCAAGAGAGTCTTTGTAATTAAAAAGTAAATTTAGATATAAAAATTCGGTATTGACACTATATATTGTTATAAATAAATGATTCTATATCAAAATGGTATAAACTATAAGTCACAAAAAAAAAAAAAATAGTATAAACTATAAAGTTCAATGCTTGTTATTAATTAATGAATTACAGGATACATAAAATAGAATTTGAATAAATATTTTCGTGTGTGCATGAGAATGTAGCTGTGTCATCCTTGCTGACCTTGAAAACTTTGAACTTGCTCCAAATATGTATTTTTCAAAAGCATATTGAGATTGTTTCGGCTTTCTAGGTATAATAAATCACTTTTTTTTTAATTCTCCACCAACTTGAATAGATAATATTTTTATGGTACTTTGCATGTATTTTTTTATAGTTCTTTTTATTTGTTTTATGCTTAAGTTTTCTTTAGGGTAAATAAGAATTGAATTTTAGATCATTTATAAAAGATTTTATAGTATATTATAAAATGAGGTCTGTTACACATACAAGTCTTTTTGTCTTACAAGTCTTACAAGTCCAATAAAACACACGCATTACACTTAATTAACGCATTACACACTTCCACATTTAAGAGTAAATAAAACGCATGTTATTCAACAACTTCCTATTTCCAAAGCGCGCTACTCACCATGCATTATGATTTATGAACGACTCTTCTTCTTCTTCCTCCATGAAAACAATTTTCTTGCCAAATTTGAAGATAATGGAACTTCAGAAATACACCCAAACGATTACAGAAATACACCCCAACGATTACAGAAATACACCCAAAGGATTACAGAAATACACCCAAACGGTTACAGGAATTCACCCAAACGATTATAGAAATACACCCAAAGGATTACAGAAATACACCCAAAGGATTACAAAAATACACCCAAAGGATTTAAGAAATACACCCAAAATTCGTTGAAATACACCTTATGCATATTTTAGAACTCTTTCTCTTTCTCCTTCTCATCTTCTGCTGTTTCTTCTTCTTCAAAAACGATTTTAGAGCTTGATGTCAAAAAACAATGGAAATCGAGAATAACGAAGAAAGAAAACAGAAAGAAAAGCACGTAAATGAAGAAAAAGAACAGAAAGAGGAAGAAGAACGTGCAGCAAGAAGAAGAAGAAGGAGAAAGAGAAGGCAATAAACGAAAGAAAAGAAGAAGAAGAGGAAGAGGAAGAAGAACGTGCAAGAAGAAGAAGAACGAGAAAGAGAAAGCAAGAAATGAAAGAAAAGAAGAAGAAGAAGAGGAGGAAGAGGAAGAGAAAGAAGAACGTGCAGCAAGAAGAAGAAGAAAGAGAAAGAGAAGGCAAGAAACGAAAGAAAAAAAGAAGAAGAGAAAGAGAAAGAAAAAGAACGTAGATCTTGCATCGCATTTTTTAGGTTTATTCATTAATTAACTTGTAAAGCATACAAGCCCAATGACTTGTATGCTGAGTTTTTCTGTTATAAAATTATTTTTTCTACAAATTTAAGTTAGGATTTTTTATCCTTTAAATTTGATATACATGATTTCTTTTTTTATTTCTTTACACAATCTTTTGTTGCTTCAAGAGAAATAAAGAATCTTTATTAAGTGATAATATAAATTGATTTGCAAACAAATGCTGAGTTTAAAACTGAGCTATGGTACCATTAAACCTGACGATATAATAATGAGATAGAAGCTTCATATATCACTTTGACAAAAATAGATTATCTTCGATATTCAATTAGAGACTAAAGACTTATCATTATAAAGACGGTGAGTCGGTGACCATCTATAAACCATAACCATCTATTTCTAAAATTGATTTTGATGTTGCAATTAAATCTGTGCTCTAAATAAAAGAAAGAAAAACAATTTTTATATAAATTTTCATCAATACACGGTATATTCGATCACATATCATTTTATACACATATTTTAACTACTACAATAATATACACAAAAATCTACTCTCTTAATCACTTTATTATACATACTAATTCGCATAGTACATAAATGACAAAAGTGATATAAAATATGAATATAAATTATGTAGTTTTTAATAATGATGTATTTTAATGTGATTTTGGCTAATTTCATTTAGGATTGTATATGGATTGGATTGGATAGAGTCTAAAATTTTATTTGATTTGTACTGCTTTTATCGGATCGGATCAAATATCAATTGGGTATATTCGCATCATTCAAAAAATTGATTTAAGTTCCTATTGGTTGTTTTTTTTTTTTTAAATGTTCAGAAAATCCATTTTTTCACATGTTTAAGTCTATTTACTCTTAAAATATTATGAATAAAAATTCTCTTGAATAACAAAAAAAATAATAATAACACAATATCTAAGTTTAATTGTTCTAAGTTGAAATACAATATAAAAAAATAAAAACAAGATATCATAAAATTCATGACAACACACTAAAATTCATAACACAATACTTGGTAAAACTAGGCTATTTATATGATGTGCGAATATGCAGATCTGTAGATCGGATTCACGAGTTTCACTACCAAATCTGCAGATCAGACCGCGAATATGCGAATATTATCTGATACATGTGGAGCCCTAATTTCATTCGATCAGTATTCATTATTCAGAATCATGTTTAAAAAAATATATATACAAATACAAATTACATTAACCTCATCAATATCATTTTAATCAAAATTAATTCTAAAAAAATACATGTATTCCATAATCCGTTTGCAAATAACGTTAATCCAAAAACACATACTCTTATATATATAAAACGGAAATGTTTGGTAACCAAAGAAAATCAACTAAAAATAGCTATAACTTGTCTTATTTAGTATTTATTAATTGTTGCGACAATTAATAAATACTAAATAAGGCAAGTTCTGACTTTTTTTTTTTTTATCTTTCTATCATTACCCTATATAAAAAAAGTTGTTAAAGATATAGAAACTTAAAATAAATAATTTTATGACAATGTTCAACCATGCTGAAACTGGCGTAGTAGGAGTAGAACTTAATTCGAGGCAATTGTGGAAGACCAAATTATTCTAACCTCCTTAATTAATTTGTAGGACCGGTGTCCATTGTCCACACCTCGTGCTCTTTAATTAGTTAACATCAATATTTCTTATTTCATTATGGTCCCCCCGGCCCTAAGCTTAGTAAGCTACACCATCAAGAAATTAAACTGAATTAAGGTACCTACTTGTATATTTATATATTTGCATGGTTTCTATATTACTTATTGTGTGACGAAATACTCATTAAGGTACCTACTTTGCATGATGAATCAATATCGATAGACTTTGCTAATGAACATTTCCTTATCGTTAAAGACAAATAATCGTGCTAAATTATACACCATATATTATATTAAAAGATTTTTATATCATTTCATCATTAAAGATGTTTCATAAAATATGCAGTAAATACCACAATCCACAAAAAGCCATATATATCTATATGATTAATTAGTTAGCTAAATAAATCATAATAAATAAATAAATCTCACCCATTTTTATTTGGCTATATTTAACATAAAAAAATGTCTAATAATTTGACGTGATGATGTAAGTTTCATTAGAAAGAATATTAGTAAGAGACCAAACCCTTTAAATATCTATTTATATATTTCGCATATTTTATCGTTGGATAGCATGATTTCAGCGGAATCTCAATCTTCAATCATGAATCACAATTCACATGCTTCGCAGAAATACCCAAGGCCCAAAAAAAAAAACATGTCTCATAGTACATACATTTTTTTAATATGCATGCAGTAGTTGTTGTACGCACATTATATATATTTATAATTTTACCACGCATACACTTTATGACTCTATATTTAATATCAGTATTTTCTTAACCATTAATTAAAATAATATAAATATATAATTAATTAATAGCAATTAATTATATTTTATATAAGATGTTTTCTAAATTGTGCTTGATAATGGCCAAGAGGTTTTTACGATGATGAAATAGTAGCAGAAATAGCGACAAGTTCCAGCAACAAATTCAGTTTGCGTAAAGAGTAAAAAGGAAAAAGAGTAACCGCAGTATCCAAGCAACGAACCTGTTGAAATGGTTCAGAGAATTTATTATTAATTTATTATTCTTCTTTTTACAGGTTTTCAGATTTTTTTATTTTTATTTTAAAAAAAAAGAGAAAAGGAATCACTGATTTATCATTTAGGTGCAACAGAGGTGTGAGCAAATCAACGGAATCGTTGAAAATTAAATCAATACTTATTTTTTGATATTAATTGCTTTTCACCTCAAATTAAAATTCTGAATGATACGTTGGAGAAATAGGGGCGGAGATCACGGAACTTCCAACAATTCCAATTCTTAGTATATAAAAAAATTTATAAAATATATAAAAGAACATCCATTTAATATGAAAAAGAAACATTCTGATACTTAGTAGAAGAAACATCTTAATGCCTAGCATAAGCACCAGATACTTAGTAGAAGAAACATCCTAATGCATAGCATAAGCACCATCCACCTAAAGATTTTGGATTCACCCAGAGACATTTGGCTGATTTTTTGCTGGTACCCTCTTTGTTCCCTAGCATTATTGTTTTATAAATAATGGATCAGGTGCAGTCGATTTCACGTGAAGTTGATAATCGAGAGCTGTTAGATAAAAATTTAGTCAAATAATCTAACAGCTCTCAGTTATCAACTTCATGTGAAGTCAACTGCACCTGAGTTTCTACCTTAATTTTAATACAATAACGGTGTAAAACAATCACATTTATTTTTTAGATGATCATTTACACAGTATATATATATATATATATATATAATTACTTTACACGCACAATGTATCAAAATTAAATTCATAAATAATAATCAATAAATTATCCATGGAAGGGAGCAATTGAGTTTGAAAAAGATTACAATGTTGGGAGAGAAGGCAATGCCGGTGAACTGATGCAGCAGCATTTAGTACCCACACCATCAAAGTAGTTGGCTGACTTTCTATCACATACATTTCCACTTTTGCCACTTACCCATTTAACAAATCAATTCCAATTATATTTTTATTCATATGAAGATGATTATTAAATGATATCATTTAATAATTTTTAGCTATTAACTTCACAACTGTATCAAAGTTTCTATCTTTTATTTATGCATAATTATTGACTCTTCAAAAAATCATGTTACAGTGGAAGTGTTATATGATGAAACATTACATTATCTGTTGGAACATGTTATTATAGTGTTACACCTGTCTTGTACCTAAAGCGTTCTCTTTTCTCAGCTTCACTAGCTTTATAGCCCTGTTGTTTCTTTTTGCTGGGTTCACATTATTGTGTTCCAAATCCCGTCAATGATTGCCTATCTCACTCTCAATCCATGTGTCATACCCCATTTTCTTTGAACATGTGTGTGTGAGAAAAATGAGCTCATAAATGTGTCAGAAAAATTAAGCTAAGCTAAGTGTTTGTCTTCTTCCTTCTTTGTTTTCTTGTTAGGCTAATCAGTATCACCGACAGAACCAAAACCTTTTAAATTAGTAACATAAACAGTTTAATATAAGTGTTGTTAATTAAGTACATGCATTTGGATCTGTTTGATTCCCTTCCCTCCTCTCTTTCACAAAGCGACAGCATTTTCACATGCATGTAACAGATTGAAAGCCAAAGCAAGATTGTGTTTTGTTCTAACAAGAGGCGCCATGAGGAGGAACCAGATAGTTTTGGTTTTGGTTTGGGTTATGGGCATTTGTGCCACCACATTGTTGTGTGCAACGGTGGACTATGATCACAGAGCATTGCTCATCGATGGAAAACGCCGTGTGTTGATATCTGGTTCTATTCATTACCCTCGAAGTACTCCAGAGGTGCCCCTCTCTTTCTCAATGTTTCTTTGTTACTTTCTAGTTTTTTAATGTTTTTAATTTTGGTTCCAGATGTGGCCAGACCTTATTCAGAAATCCAAAGATGGAGGATTGGATGTTATTGAGACATATGTTTTCTGGAATCAACATGAGCCAGTTAGAGGCCAGGTTTGGTTCTTCTCTTCTGTTCTGTTCTGTTTTCTTAACTTTACCATTTTTCTCATTCCCTTATTCATATGCTTCTTTTTTTATTATTTTTTATTTTTATCTGCAATGCAGTGTGACATATTTGAATTTAAATAATGGAAGCTTTTATCTTGTATTAGAAGTTGAAATAGGAATAAATCCACATGCTACTATCAGCTGAATTGCTACTATCCTTTCTTTTGCATCCTTAACATGTTTTCAATAATAATAATAATGATGATGGCATGAATTTGGCACAGAAAGACAATAATTGGTGACACCAAATGTTCCAATGAATGTTGTTGTTCTTGGCAGTATAATTTTGAGGGCAGGAACGATTTGGTGAGGTTTGTTAAGGCAGTAGCCGCTGCCGGTCTATACGTGCATCTTCGGATTGGTCCATATGTCTGTGCTGAATGGAATTATGGGTAAAGTTTTCTCTATGTGTTCTTTCTCTTCTCCTTAGGCTTTCAATTTCTGATACCTGACCTTAACTTCTCAACAGTGGTTTCCCTCTTTGGCTGCACTTTATTCCGGGAATTAAATTCCGAACAGACAATGAACCATTCAAGGCAGAAATGAAGCGATTCACGGCCAAGATTGTGGATATGATGAAGCAAGAAAAGCTCTATGCTTCACAAGGAGGACCTATTATTTTATCTCAGGTACCAGGTTTTAATGTAATGTTACTTTCTTTACAGCAATGTGTATATTTGTTATTAAGAATATGCTTACTTTCTAATGCCAGATTGAGAATGAGTATGGAAACATTGATGGGCCTTATGGCGCAGCAGGTAAATCATACATCAACTGGGCAGCATCAATGGCTACATCCCTTGATACTGGTGTTCCCTGGGTCATGTGCCAGCAAGCAGATGCTCCTGATCCGATTGTAAGTTCGCTCCTTTCGAATGTCTTAAGTGTTTGTGCTTTATGTTTTACAAGATTATCTGTCTACATTGATCTCACTTGATTTCGAATCTATATGCTTGCAGATCAATACATGCAACGGATTTTACTGTGATCAATTCACACCAAACTCTAACAAAAAACCAAAAATGTGGACTGAGAATTGGACTGGATGGTTAGCATCATTTTCTATATGAAACAATTAGTTATTTCAGTGTCATATATATATTTCTATCAATATTTTGGAATTGCAGGTTTCTTTTATTTGGTGGTGCTACTCCTCGTAGACCTGTGGAAGATATCGCATTCGCTGTAGCTCGCTTTTTCCAGAGAGGTGGAACATTTCAGAATTATTATATGGTAAAGCAATCTTATCAATGCTTTGTTTTTTCATTAACCATAACTAATAATAACTCTGCAACTTTTTTCATTGCATGATTTGAAAACAGTATCATGGAGGAACCAACTTTGACCGCACAAGTGGTGGACCTTTCATTGCCACAAGTTATGATTATGATGCACCAATTGATGAGTATGGTATGCTCTCAAGCAGATATATGAACTGAATTCCATGTACAATAATTACACTAAGCAATGTTCTGTGTGCATGTCTGTGATTTTTAATATCTATGATTATGCTGCAGGAATTATTAGGCAGCCTAAGTGGGGCCACCTTAAAGATCTGCATAAGGCCATAAAGCTTTGTGAAGAAGCATTGATAGCTACTGATCCAACAATTTCATCTCCTGGTCCAAAACTAGAGGTATAACTGGATTTGCATAAGGCCTTTTGTATGTTCTACAAAAGAATAATCTCTACATAATGAGTTCCTTTTAATTTATAGGTTGCAGTTTATAAAACAGGAGATAAATGTGCTGCGTTCCTTGCCAACGATAATGATAATTCCGATGCAACAGTAAAGTTCAATGGCAACTCATATCAGTTGCCAGCCTGGTCTGTGAGCATCTTACCAGACTGCAAGAATGTAGTGCTCAATACTGCAAAGGTTTGTCTCATCAACTACACTCACTCTCATGTTTATGTGGCTTCAGTGATGGATGGTTCATGATGTCAAAGTGTTGCGTAGCATGTAAGAAAATAACATCTTGTTTGACAGATTAATTCTGCATCTATGATTTCAAGCTTCACAACTGAATCCTCAAAAGCAGACACTTCTTTAGAAGCATCTACTTCAGGATGGAGCTGGATTAGCGAACCGGTTGGTATTTCGAAGGCAGATTCATTCGCTAAAATTGGATTAGTTGAGCAAATAAATACAACAGCTGATAGAAGTGATTACTTGTGGTACTCACTAAGGTATAGGCCTCCATGGTTGAAAGATCTTTCCTCTTACTGAAAATTTTTGTGCTCCTTGCTGACAACATTTTTTCTTGTGCTTTTAAAGTGTTGATCTTCAAGATGATGCTGGTTCTCAAGCTGTCCTTCATGTTGAGTCGCTTGGCCATGCACTTCATGCTTTCATCAATGGGAAGCTCGCAGGTAACTAAAATTTAAGCAATGACAATTGATGATATTTCTGGATAAGGATAACCCTGCATCTATGCATTTTCTTCCTCTCTATCTATTTAAGTCTGCAAAGCATTTGGAGAATTCATTCTTTCAACTAAGTTTTTCTTAGAATAATTTAATCATGATTATATAAGATATTGTTCAAAACATTTCAGGGAGCAGCCAAGGAAATGGTAACAAGCGGGCACTCGATGTGGACATCCCCATCACTCTTGTGGCTGGGAAGAACACAATTGATCTTCTTAGTTTGACTGTCGGACTTCAGGTTCATTTTATGCGATAATATAACATTTACAGCAGGCAAATTATGATTTAGTCTATAGCATGCAATTAAGTGTTATGCTTTTAGGCTTCACCATAAATCATTAGGCTTGATCAGCTAATTTGAACCTTTTACACATCAGAACTATGGATCTTTTTTCGACATATGGGGAGCCGGAATCACTGGTCCAGTTATATTGAAAGGTTTGAAGAATGGCAACACTGTTGATCTCTCTTCTCAGAAGTGGACTTATCAGGTTGGCCTCAAAGGTGAAGATTTAGGTCTATCTAGTGGAAGTTCCGGACAGTGGAACTCGCAATCTACCTTGCCTAAGAACCAACCATTCATTTGGTACAAGGTAACATTTTGTTTCTTCACACTGCTTAGTTTTCTACCTCTATACTTGCTACTAGCTAATATAGCACATGTTGGATTAGACGAATTTTGCTGCTCCATCTGGAAGTAATCCGGTTGCAATTGACTTCACCGGAATGGGAAAAGGCGAGGCTTGGGTTAATGGACAGAGCATTGGCCGCTACTGGCCTACTAATGCTGCTCCGAATGGCGTTTGCTCTGACTCATGCAATTATAGAGGGCCTTATACTTCAACCAAATGTCAGACAAATTGTGGAAAACCATCACAGACATTGTAAGTGTTGGATATAGTTAATGAGAAGAGTTGAAAGTAATCCTAACTTTCTGATAAACACTACTCTTGCTGCAGATACCATGTGCCGCGCTCGTGGCTGAAACCAGATGGCAACATTCTTGTATTGTTTGAGGAAAGTGGCGGCGATCCGACAAAGATTTCTTTTGGTACCAAACAGGTAGCTAGCTTGTGTGCACACATATCAGATTCTCACTTGCCACCGGTAGAAATGTGGAACTCAGACACGAAATCAGGTAAGAAAGTAGGGCCTGTGCTGTCACTCAAGTGTCCTCATCAAGATCAAGTCATCTCTTCCATCAAATTCGCAAGCTATGGAACGCCTTTAGGAACTTGTGGCGACTACTACCACGGACGCTGCAGCAGCAATAAGGCCATGTCCATTGTGCAGAAGGTGTTACTTTATCTCTAAGTTACTACTATGCTTTATTTATGTATTCCCTTTTCAGTTTTGTTTAAACTAACTCAAATGAGGTTTTAACTAACAGGCCTGCATTGGATCAAGTAGTTGTAGTGTTGGAGTATCAACTGATACATTTGGAGATCCTTGTAAGGGAGTGGCAAAGAGTTTAGCAGTTGAAGCAATTTGTACTTAAACAGACATTTTTTACCATCTTGGATTGATGGAGTATTGGTTAATGCAAGTGCTTCATGCTAAGAGCATTGCAAGATTGTATTATTGTAGTAAGCCAGGAAATAATTGCCAAAAATAGAAGATTAGTATAGTCCCACTTGCATGGAAAAGAAAGAAAGTCTTTCAATGATGCAAGATACGTGATTATAAATAACTCTTCCAAAGTCTCACTTCCTTAATTGAAAGTAATTGTATGAGGAAAAATTTTACTCAATTGGAAAATTTAAGGAGCATTTGAAGTTTCCTTTTAACTCTCTTATATTATTATCAAGAAATCATGTGTACAATAAAAAACAGTCATTTATATATATAATAATTAATTTGATGATTAATTTTGGTATGCAAATAGAAATTTTTTATAGGTAATCTGATTAAACATTTATCTACCAAATAGAAAAAAAAAATCTAGTATTAGGTTTCTAGTTGTAACTTGTAAGTAATGTTGCCAAGTCTTACCCAAACCAAAATTGCTTGCATCACCTTATTCATGTTTGGTAAGTAACCTTCTTTTCTTTATATTTGATTGAACCACGAAAAGCTTCCAACTTGCGACACGCCAGGGTCAGAAAAGACGACTATTTATTTTCTTCACATTGAATAATATTTAGGGTTGTGTTCTAATTTTGTTTTTTACCGTAAAAAAAATATAAAAAAAAAATCTAATTTTGTTTTTCAGTTATGTTGCCATGTTGGTAGTTTGATGACAAACGAAAACAACCGAAAGTGGTGTAATGTGTAAAATGGCCAAACTGTGTTGCCGTTGTTCCATTCTTTCTAATTTTCTAAACCTCAGCCCATAACTTTACATATTTTCTATTCCCCCCCACTAAATCTCTCCTTTTTATCG
>NC_029792.2:3565270-3572534 GCF_000816755.2 Arachis ipaensis
TTCCCCGCATTCGAATTGCGGCAACTTCTCGAATCTCAAGCTTTCAGCTTTGTCATCCCATTCACAATTGCAATGTAATTGCAGCTGAGATTGTTTCCTTCAATTCGCTTCTTGAATTACTGGAGCTACTCGATCAAATTTGGAGCTAGGGTTCCCAAATTTGGCTCCCCCAAAACCAACCAACTGCCGAAAGTTTAGTCTTTTGAAGTTGCAAGCAAAGGGTTCTCGCACGTTTTCGTCCTCGTCGAGGACAAAGAGGTACCTTGTTGTATCTATTTGTTATTATAATAATAATAATATAATATTCTGTTCTGTCACTGTCGTTTCCCCTCCTGAAAGTTCTATATTCTGTATGCGATTTTGTCTCTTTTTTCCCCCATCAAATATTCAGATAAGTTTTTAGAGTATTTTATTGATGGGGTGGCTATTCTTATGTCTTTCTTTTTGAGGGGTCTCTTTTTTTATTAGTTTGTTGATTTTCCTCTGTTTCCTTTCAGGGTAAAAGGTCAACGAATTTTGCATTGGTGAGGACTGGGCTGAGCTTATAAACTGGAGTTCAAGCAATGTTGGGTGTGAAACGTAGTGGGTTTAGTTTCTCTTCCTGTTTTCTTCATCTAGCTGAATGGCATCCTTTAAAATAACAGTGTTAAGCAGGGCTTGAAGCCCTTCTTTTTCTTTCGTATCAGGTACTATCTTCTTATTAAATCATTAAAAGTAGCGAGTACAATCTTATTTTGTGCCCTGATCCATGAAATTCTGGCAATCTGATTTAGCCTTAAACTGTTTGATGAAATCATACTTATTAGGATATGTGCTTTGGCCGTTTGAGGTGAATCAGATTAGTGCTGTGTATTTAGATTGGTGAGTGCTGTAGTTTGCAAAATGATCAGTTTCTGTAATTGTTTTGGGATAATCAAGAAAGGAAAAAATGAAAGGGCTAAGCAAAGTGTAAAAAAAATTTTCTCACGGGGACTGTTGCGTGGAGAAACAGATGATTTCTCATATAGTGGTGAGTTTACTAGTAACACCACCAGTGGAGATGAAAGTGACAGCCAGCCTCGAGCCAACCGATCGGAGGAAATTTTGAACTTGAGAGCAGAGAAGGACATGGCTTGTAGGCGGGTACCTGTTAAGGAGACCAACAAACTTGTTCGTGAAGAGGTGATTCATAATTGTGTGGATAGCTGCCTTTTTAGTTTTTTCTGTAATGTTGCTTTCAACGTATAGTCAAGCATCTTCAAGACTAAGTGTGCTAGTGAATGGTTGAGTTCAATAATGCTGAAACATGCGTTCACGCAAAATTTATCTGATCTTTTTAAGTAAAAGAATTCTTATCAATCTTTGATGAAGTGACACATGACAAATAAAGATTTTTTTTTTAAAATACTATTTTTACCACTTTTGGTAGTCTTGACATTAAGCTGAGGTTGAAACTTTGTAACCCTTTTGAGTAATTCCTTTCTTGATAAAATGATGTTGTTTGATCCATATAGCCAACCCCACCTACTGGGGCACGGCTTTGTTGTTGTTGTTGGCTTCTTCATTGATGGTAGTTTCTTTCTTCTTAGTTTTGTTTGTTGTTTGTTCTATGTTTCTTAGATTTTCAGAGTAACAGTTTTATATCCTGTCCATTATATATAGAGTTGAATTGCATGTTATTTGTGTTTGTCCAAACCCGTCTGAAATATGGTTAGTTATTTGATTTCTCAATTGTATTGCATGTCTCTTTTGCCAGTTTATGTCAATTGCTTTATTCTAATTATATTGTCCTTTCAGGATGAAGATGGGAACAAAATGATCAATGAGTATGTTCGGGAGTACAGGATTGGTTCAGGTAGTTATGGCAAAGTGGTAAGTGTGATGTTTGTGGAATTTTGATTTTTATGTTCTCAGTCAATAGTTCAATACAGCTTTTCTGAGCCTTTCCATTGTAAATATTGCAGGTTCTATATCGAAGTATTGTAGATGGAAAGCATTATGCAATTAAGGTAAGGATACCCTTTGGTATGGGCTGGCAGATTATTTCATGGTAACAAATATAGCTGGTTCTTTGAGGAGGAAATGGGAACTGGTCATTGTAGAGGGTAGTGTGTTGTAGATAGTTAGCTACACTAGCTAGTTTGACTCTGAAATTCCAGACTCTTTTATTAGGAGAATAGAAGAACTTATGCAACAACCAAAGGCTCACTGCCATGTGCATATGTACAATAGTATTATCAAGATAAGAGCATAGTTTCTCATTTATTGAGGTTGAATCTTTTTGAACTGCAGTCCTTTCATAAGTCCCATTTGCTGAAGCTTCGAGTTGCAGGCTCTGAGACCGCCATGTCTGACGTTCTGCGTGAGGTACATTTTTATACAGAAGAAGCATTCATATAGTCAGTTTTAGAAAATATATAGTTTTTCTTTTGCAAATGCTTTACCTTTTATATTAACAAATTCCCCCCTTTTCCCACAATTTTGTGTGCGTTTTTTCCATGATTGTGAATTTCTGGTTCGTTACATCCAATGACTTGATTGTTACAGCTTTTCTTTACTGTCCTGCAGTAAGTTAAAATGTTCATATTCATTATTTTCAGGTACTTATTATGAAAATGGTGGAACATCCTAATATAGTCAATCTCATTGAGGTGATTGATGACCCAGAATCAGATTGCTTCTACATGGGTACTCATGACTATTTTCCTTTTGCTTTTGTTACCGGAAATTTTCTTTCATATTTGAGCTTTAAGCTTGAAAATAAGAACTTGTTGACATTGTGTGTTTAATTGCTATTCTTTTCGTATGCAGTGCTAGAATATGTGGAGGGCAAATGGTTTTGTGAGGGTTCAGGTCGTGGTTGTGCCTTGGTGGAAGACACTGTTAGGAAATACTTGCGTGATATAGTATCGGGATTAAGATATCTTCATGATCATGTATGATCTCTCAACAAATCGTTTTTGGTTTATTTTGACTCAACTCCCCCCTGTTCCCCTCTGTTCCTCTCTTTTACTTGTACATTTTTTGCTACTTTGCTTTGGAAGACTATGTTAGTATGATGATTGTTTACCCTTTTTTTGTGTGTGAAAAACAGAATATAATACATTTGGACATCAAACCCGATAATTTGTTGATTACTCGTGAGGGTAAAGTCAAGATAGGGGATTTCAGTGTCAGCCAGGCTTTTGAGGTAATGTAAATTACTGAGCTTAAAGAATTATGATGGTTGAATGATATGAAAGCTGAGAAGTTTACAAGTCTTCGACATTACATTATGTGTGAAAGGTGACTTTGATACTTAAATTTTCTTCTAGCGAAAATATCAGGAGTTATAATGTAAGAATTATGCCTATCTGGGGGGCAGTACATATGAACTCAAAACGACTAATCAGTCATATATTGATGACATTACATGGTTGTTGGATACCCTAGAAAGTAATATTGAAACTTGTACTTGGTTTCACCATGCAGGACAATAATGATATACTTTATCGATCACCTGGCACGCCTGTTTTCTCTGCACCAGAATGTTGTGTAGGTTAGTTTACTTTTCGAGCTTGTAATATACTTAACACTATGGAAGCATATGATCTCATTGCAGTTATGTTGTTGATATAATGTAGGTGGTACGTATCATGGTAAAGCTTCAGACACATGGGCAGTTGGAGTTACTTTGTACTGTATGATAATGGGTGAATACCCATTTCTCGGAAAAACGCTTCCAGATACATATGAAAAAGTACGAATTATTTTTCATTATTCGCCACGTGAATAGATCCTCTCATTTCAAAATTCCACATGCTCTTATCTTAGGCAAATGTTTGCCGTTAATCAGGAACTAGAACATAAAAGCATAGAGCGAATTTTGCATGAAGAGAATCCCCTCTCATTACATACCGAAGTGGATTAATAGGCGCTAATCCAACTTTTTTAAAAGAATTCAATGTAAAGTAGATAGTTAGATATTTGATGCTTCATGTTTTCATCATATACTATAGAATCTCAGCATATTGTTTTCTTCATCCAGATAGTCAATAATCCATTAGTACTCCCGGATGACATTAACCCACAATTAAAGAACTTGATTGAAGGACTACTTTGCAAAGGTACACATGATCATGCATCATTTGTGTTAAATTCCTTTTGTGGGGTTTTAAACCTGTTTAAAGAGAACTACATAATATCCTATTTCAATTAAAATTGTGTGGTTGTGTGGCAGATCCAAAAGCAAGGATGACATTGAATGAAGTTGCAGAGCATAGCTGGGTTATTGGAGATGATGGGCCCATCAGTGAATACTTGTGTTGGTGCAAACAGAAGAGGCTTCTGGTGGAACAAGAACACCACCCTTAGAAGATAGGACCACTATGCTTTTGCCTTCACAGAAAGATAGGATTTTCTTTTTGTACTGTGAAAAGGCCAATATATTGCTAGTATACCCTTTGGACAACATGCATGAACTTTTTGTTATAGAGCAGAGCAAGTTTCCAAGGAATCCTTGTAATTTTAAGTAGCTAATCCTTCTGTTTTGGTACATAATTAATTAATTGTTTATTGAAAGTGATTGATTTTTATGGACACTTATTATACTCAAAAAGACCTATATATAGTGATCCAAACAATCCACACGAAACTTCAACTTTGATTTTGATTATCAAATTTACAAAGCTATTCTGATATGGTCCTTTATTTTTTCTTCCCACGGTTTTTTTCAATTCGATAGGACAAAGATTAATTAGTCGCGTATTAGAGTTTCACTTACAGGGTGTTTTGAAACCTTTTGGAATTCAATTCCAGTGTTTGAAACAAAAATGATTAAATTAGATTAGATAGAATTTAATTCAATTCTATTGTTTTTTCTCAAAATCAATTCCGACTCAAATAGATCCGGTTTGGAATTTTATTTTATTGGGATTTTACTTAAAACTTAAAATGTTTAAAATATCCTTATAATTTAATTACTATTTCTTAACTTTTATCACTCACATTCTTTTAACTTCTTAACTTTTATCACTCACATTCTTTCAACGCCTCTCACTTTTTAACATACTCTCTCTTCTCTTACCACTTTCATTCTCTTTCTTTTTCTTCAAGTCACTTAATATAATGTATAGGTCTACTATATAGATCTAAAAAAATTATCCACATGTATAGATTTTATATGTTTAACCTAGATTAATGATACCAAGCGTTGACTAATACGTCTGAATATTTTAAATGAAGTTGTGTCAATCATAACACTAATAAAAAGTGGCATAATTTTGCTCTATTTTAATTACATAAGTTAGTTGTTATAATTTATCGTTAATAACTAGTTTTATTTTACTTGTTATGTCATTAGACCACTCAACAAGTTGGTTCTTAGTTCATATTTATTTTCTGTTTTTGGTTTATCGTTAGAATCAAATATGAAGAACTATTTAATTTTTTAATTAATAATAATATTTTTTAAATTTAATATTTTTAGATTAATCTAATTTTTGTTTTTTAAAAGAAGTGAAATTCAATTTAATTTTATACTATTAAAAGTTTTAAAATAAGTTATTAAGAGTCTGTTGTTCATCAATAAATTACTGATACATAAAACAAAATTCTCATCAATAAATTGCTTATACATAAAATAAAATTTAAATTCTTAATATTTATTTAAATAGATGAGTAAACTAACCACTTATCAAGTCGGTTAATATGTCCTTTATTATCACAGTGCGTTACTGCCAACCCTGTCTCAAACCCAACTACCCAAGTGCTGCGTCACCAATTCAATTTTCCTTGTGTTAACACTTGCATGCTGAACTCACAGATACGTGTCCTTTTATTCCTTCCCTTTGCATTGCTATCAATTAATTAATTAATTAAATACTATCAAGTTTGCAAGGCAACTTTCAAGTTCTGATTGGGGCAGAGCTACTTAGCTTTGTACTTATTTTTTATTGATATTGATATAACTTTGGATCGAGAACTAAGCAGTTCCCTACTTATTAATTAGAAAGGAAAAGAAAAATGGGCATTGCAAAGCCATTATTCTAATGGGATAATGTATATACTCTCCATTCTTTTTCTATATCTTTAACCTAATTAATGTGTATCTATCTAGATATACATAATATATTATTACATCAATATTTTATGGTAAAAATTCAGGTGAAGTCGACTTCATGTAAAATTGATATCTTGAGAGCTATTAGATAAAAATTTAGTCAAATCAATCAAATCATTTAACAGTTCTCAAATATCAATTTTATGTGAAGTCGACTGCATTTGAGTTTCTACCATATTTTATTTGGGACAACTTTATGCAATTATTTTTTATATGTGGTACTCGAATATAAAAGTACTAATTAAGGAAAAGAAGTATTGTATTGATTTAATGTTATTAAGAGCAGTTATATATAGATAAATGAATTCAAAGTAGAGAATAAATTAAAGTGGTTATTGGTGGCAGTTGCATGAGTTTGTGGTTTTCGTGAACGCGTTGTACTCTTGAAAAGTCATATTCATGCACGCAAAGAGACAAAAGCAGATGCAGTTTTTGGCTGTGTATGTGTTATCATCACCACTCACCCCCTTTAATTTGTTCTCCTCCTCCTTTTGGTTTTTTTGACTTGAAATTTCAACTTCATCGACTAGGTAATGTAACTAACTTCATTCTTCAACTTCTCTACGGCTTTAATTTCTATCTAAGCCAGCCAGTAGAATGCATCAGACGGTGCACGAATCAAATTCTTGTAATTTAATTTTCTTTCATTTTTTGGTGTTAGAAGAAAACGTGCATCTTGGTTTCATAGAAAGTTTCAGTACCATATACAATGCCTTCTTTTTCCCTGCCTCCAACGTATAAGTTTCATACGTGTCACACCGCACACTGTCACATGCAATTAAAAATTATTCGGTGAAAATTTAATTTTACATGAAATTTATAGTTGAGACTTATTAGATGATAATTTAGTCAAATTCATGAGTTTTTATTAAATTATTAACGGTTAGTTATCCATAAAGTAACAAGAATATTCTTTTTTAGTTTAATTTTAATATATTGACAGTATAAAACACAATCGTCCAACTATATTCTTTCTTTTAGATGATTTTTCACGCGATCAATATAAAAAATAGTTATTTTTACTAATATGACATTACATAACTAAATACATATGTAAAATAATTTACATTAACAATGTATCAAAATTAAATTCATCTTATAATTATATTTTTATTTTTGTTTAAATTTTTTAAATAGAGTATTAAATTAGATAGCTTCCATATTTTTAGTATTTACTTAATTATA
>NC_029792.2:3572713-3578863 GCF_000816755.2 Arachis ipaensis
AATATGATCATAAAAAATTATTAATTCAATTAAATAATTATATATTATATTTATGCTATTATTACATTAAAATCATTTTTCTTTTCATTAAGAAATAAAATTGTAAGGAACAGGAAATAATATCTGACCTTAGCTTGTGCCAGTGGAATCAAGATTGTGTCCACCAATCTTTGAGCTTAATTAACTATTTAAGGTTATCACTGTTGTGCTAAGACCAAGAAAGGATGTGAGTGTTCATTCTTAAGAGAATCATATTAAATGAAGGTTGAAAAATAAATATTTTATATATGTAATAAATATTTTATGCATGTATAAATAGGGTATGATTTGAGGTCATATATACACGAACAATTAATAAAATTTTCTCTTTCTCTTATACTGTTAACACATTTTTTTCTTTCTTTTATATTTCTTTATTTTATATTTGTTACCTCTTCTTTATTTGTTTATTTAGTTATTTTACAATACGTTATTAGTATAAGACTCTGATCAAATTTTAGAAAGACTCCAGATAATAAATTTTCATTATGTTAAAATTCTCTCATCTTGAATTTAATACTCTTGATATATCTAAAAACAATTATTTATCATGGATACTAGATGCTAAAATCCATCTTGATTCAATGGATCTTGAAGATATACCATTAAGGCTGAAAATAATACATGCCAGAAGGATAAAGCCAAAGTCATGATTTTCCTTCGTCGTCATCTTGACGTATGATTGAAAAATGAATATCCCACATTAAAAGATCATGCAGATCTGTGGAAAGACCTTGAAGAAAGGTACAATCATCAAAAGACGGTGATACTTCCTCAAACCCGATATATTAAAGAAAACTTTCTCGACCTTCCATGCCTTGAATGTGCTCCTACAGCAGCAGTATCGAGAAAAAAAGGATTAAAAAAATATATTCTGAGCTAATTTCTTGCCTTCTTGTTGTTGAACGCAACAATGAGTTGCTCTTAAGAAATTATGAAGTGCACCCAACTGGCGCCGTCCCATTTCCTGAAGCAATTGTGGCAAATCATAACCCCAAAAGAGGTAAATGGCAAGATTTTGGAAACAAGAAAAATTATGGAAGGAAAAGGAATTATGTTCACAAGAAAGGATCTCACCAAAAGTGGGATAAAGAAAAAAACAATGGGCAAAATAAATCAACAGAGGATAAGTGTTTCCATTGTGGTGGAAAGAGCCATTGGTCGCGTACTTGTCATACCCCAAGGCACCTAGTCGATCTTTCTCAAGCATCTTTAAAAGGATGATAAATGAAATGAAACAAATTTCCTTTCAAATGATGTTGAAAATTTCACCACTCATTATGATGTGTCTGATTTCTTTAAAGATCCTGAAGGAAATATTGGTCATTTGATCAATGATGGAATAGTTTAATATGTGAGATTGTTAAGTAATCCTGTGAATAAACAATGTAAGAAACTTCTTGTTAAGTTTTATGCATTTGAATTTCAAGTGTGATATATATGAATAATGTTTGATAAAATATTTTTGTTTATGAATTTCAAAATTACTGAATGTGCCAAGATAATAATAACAAATATTTTTAATATATGATGCTATGTACAGTACTTCTTAAAAAAATGATTTTAATTAAGAATATAATTTTACTGTGCATATACTTTTACTCATTTTATTATTATTATTTGTCTTTGAAGAGAATGACAAGGACATATAATGAAGATGTATGTCTTGCGGATAGTGCAAGTCCGCACACCATTCTCAAAAGTGATATATATTTTACCCATCTTGTGCCAAAAAAAGAATATATTAATACTATTATTGGCTCAGACAATGTGATAGAAGGCTCCGGAAGAATTATAATTTTGTTTATCGGAGGAACAAAATTCGTAATAAATAATGCACTATTATCTACCAAGTCTTTGAGAAACTTGTTGAGTTTCAAAGATATTCACTGAAATGGATATCATATTGAAACAATGAATGAGGAAAATCATGAGTACTTATGTATCACAACTCATGATTTAAATAAAAAAAATATATATTAGAAAAGTTACCCTCACTTTCATCTGGGTTGTATTATACCAAGATTAGTGCAATTGAATCACATGCCATTGTAAACCAGAAGTTTAGTAGCCCAAATGAATTCATAACTTGGCACGACCGATTGGGTCATCTAGGAACAACCATGATGCGCAGAATTATTGAAAACTCCCATGGGCATTCACTAAAGAACCAGAAGATTCTTAAATCTAGTGAATTTTGTTGTGCTGCATGTTCTCAAGGAAAGTTAATTTTAAGGCCATCACCAGTAAATATTGGGTTTGAGTCCCCTAAATTCCTAGAAATAATTCAAGGCGATATATGTGGATCTATTCATCTACCATGTGGATCTTTTAGATATTTTATGGTCCTAATAGATGCATCTTCGATATGGTCACATGTGTGCTTATTATCTTCTCGGAACCTAGCGTTTGCGAGATTACTTGCTCAAATTATTCTATTAAAAACACAATTTCCAAAAAATCCAATCAAAGCAATTCGTCTTAATAATGCTGGTGAATTTACTTTCCAAGCTTTTGATGTTTATTGTATGGCTAATGGAATAAGTGTTGAACATCCAGTAGCTTATGTTCACATACAAAATAGGTTAGCAGAATGACTTATTAAACGCCTCCAATTAATTGCTAGACCCTTACTTATGAGAACAAATCTCCCAACCTCGGTTTGGGGGCATGCTATTTTACATGCCGCAGCACTTATTCGTTTGAGGCCAACGAGTTACCATTAGTTCTCTCCTATGCAATTAGTTTTTGGCCAACAGCCAAATGTTTTTCATTTAAGAATATTTGGTGTGCAATATATGTTCCCAATGTACTACATTCTCGCACCAAAATGGGATCCAAAGAAAATTGGGGATATATGTTGGATATGATTCTCCCTCTATAATGAGGTATCTTGATATACAAACTGGAGATGTATTTAAAACTCGGTTTGCGGATTGTTATTTTGATGAATCAAAATTTCCAACATTAGGAGGAGAGAATAAGCTTCTTGAAAAGAAACTTAATTGGAATACATCATCCTTGATGCATTTAGATCCTCGATCAGGACAATGTGAACTAGAAGTTCAAAAGATTATACATTTGCAAAGAATAGCAAATGAATTATCTGATGCATTTTCTGATATGAAAAGGATTACTAAATCCTATATACCGGCTGAAAATGCTCCGATTCGAGTTGATGTCACAGTCGGACAAATTGCCACCGAAGCAAATTCACGCCAGAAGCGTGGCAAGCTTGTCGGTTCCAAAGACAAAAATTCTCGAAAAAGAAAAAAGGTAAATACTATTCCTGTTGAAAAATACATAGTAAATACACCTACAGTTGTCCAAAATTTTGATATAATTTTAACGCCAAAAAACGTTCAGGTACCTGAAAATTGTGAAAATGATGAGATCTCGATAAATTATGTCTTTACAGGAGAGAAATGAAACCGAAATAAGACAATTGTCAATGGAATATTTGCATATATTGTGGCATTAAATATCATGCATGATAGTAAGTATCTTGAGCCAAGATCAGTCGAAGAATGTCGATAAGAGGGGGAGACTGTACTCTTTTTTCCTTGGTCAGGTTTTTTTCCCATTGAGTTTTTATTGACAAAGTTTTTAATGAGGCAGTCCTATCACAAAGGATATTGTACTCTTTTTCCTTCACTAAAATTTTTTTCCATTGGGTTTTTCTTTAGTAAAATTTTGACGAGGTATAATTCTAAATGGTCATCTAAAGGGGAGTGTTGTGACAAGAATAAAAGATATGGATGCCCATTTCTAAGAGAATCACATTAAATGAAAGTTGAAACATAAACACTTCATACATGTATAAATAGGGTATGATCTGAGGCCATATACACGAACAATCAATAAAATTCTCTCCTTCTTTTATACTGCTAACACACTCTTCTCTCTCTTTTATATTTTTTTATTTTATATTTGTTACCTATTCCTTATTTGTTTATTTAGTTATTTCACAAAAATCACATAGATTTATCCTCTCTAAAATGTATTGTATTCTAAATCTTAATCTGATTGAATCAGATTAAAACTTTTTAAACTAAAAAAATTATGAAAAAATCTAATCACTTTTGAATCAAAAAAATAATAAGACTCACATATGATAAAAAATAATAAATTTAATGATGATTAATCTTTTTACTTTAGAGAATATTTTCTATTAAAATCAGCTTGGATATCTAATTGTATTAGAGTCACGCACCAAAACAAATCATGACCGTGACAAAATGGTAGTTAATTACATATAGTACACCTTATATATAGCACACATTTGACTATCTAAGTAAGCCATCGATCGTTATCCAACACCAGGTTATCAGCTACTGCAATTTATCCTAAATTTTCAATGAAGTATAATGTATTCTTTTAGGATAAAGTAGTATGCTTTGACTATTTAAATAAATTTGACAAACTTAAATAAATAAATAAACATTTTATTTACCACTTTTAATTTTTTACTTAATTTATAGTTATATTTTATCATAAAATATAAAAATACTACACCATTATTATTAGCAACATCTTAATAATCCACATAAATGTTAAACCAAGGGCAACCCTAGCTAACACTTGCTCTAAGATCAACTTAATTTAGTTAAAACTTGGGGTAAAGTATCCTTCAAAAGTTCAAATTATAAGTTATTGGTTTCCTCAATATTAAATAAAACACGCATAGTACTTAAGCTGATTTCTAATTGATTTTTCAACTAACCTTTCATCTCAAATCTCTTGGAGTGTTTGTGGCCGTTCAAGTCATGAGTGAAATTATTAGTTAAAAATTATTAAATAATTTGATATAATTAATTAAATTATTATCTAACGACTTTTAAATATTAACTTCACACGAGTATTCGCTTTTTTTTATTGACAAATGTGATTAATTATTAACGTCCTTTTACTAACCTGACTAGTAAATCAGTAAGTAAAAATTCAGTTGTAATTAACTTCACGTAAAATTGATAATTGAGAATAATTAAATACTAATTTAATTAAACATGTCAAATCATTTAACGATTCTCTGTTAATTGTACCTAAGTTTTTATCATCAGATTAAATCAGTAACTAGTTTTAGTTAACTATTAGTAACTAATTATTCATACGCTAACTAGGTTTTTTTTTTTTTAAATCCTCAATTTTTATACAGTACAAAAGATAATTAATTATTTTTGAACAATTGAATATTAGCAAAAGATAGTTACGACATGGCAGTTGCAATGCAAGTTGCAAGAACGAAATGCAAGAGGTGTGAAATTAAAATTCAACCGAAATGAATCGACATTCGGCGCATGCAGCACAGAGGAACAATAATTTCAAAATTTGTGGATTTATTTATTAGGGAAAAAAAGAAAGAAAAAAAGAATAAAGTTGTAAGATGCTGGATTGATGTTGACGTGAAAACGAAAGTTGAAGAAAATTAAATGGAAGCATATGAAAACATGAATCATGTGGCGTGCAAACACCATGCTCTAATAACTACATTTAGCAGATAGAGGTTGGTGATAAGATTGTTTAATTGCCATAATTAAGTAGTGATATTTATATTTGACATTTGATTTTGATATATGATATGGGTCTGGGTTTTATTACAATACTAAATTAAATAGATTTTATGACCATATTTGTATATATAGTTTATATGAATGTAATTATTAAACTTTTGTTTTCACTGCTTTTATGGAAAATTTTTTCGTTAATTAATTTTTATTATATTTTTTAGAATTTAATTTTAATATATTGTGTTATATTTACATAAATTCAATCACATAACGTTACGTTAGCAAAAATAATTTTTATATTAATCATAATCATTTAAAATAATAGTTATAATTGCATAAAGGTATAAAACATTTTTCACTGTTACATAAAAATTAAACTCTACTTTCTGATCTCTAACCGTGATGAATTTCTTCTTGACGTGTTTAAGACCCTATCCGATCTAAAGCCTCATTCGAATTTGAAGTATAATTTTTTTAGATTAAATTTCTTATTTTTATTGAGTGTGATTTTTTCAATAAATGCAACCCATGCTTCGAGTAGATCAGATTCGACGCGGTCCAAAATTATATTTTCATTATATTAATTTAGTTACCATGTATTTGA
>NC_029792.2:3578889-3579237 GCF_000816755.2 Arachis ipaensis
CTAAAAATTAAATACAAAATATTTTATTTATAAATTATTTTTAATATAAGTCTTTATTATATTTTAATTTTTTTTCAAAAGATTTTAGTTAAGTTTTTATTCAAATTGACCTAAGTGTATGTGTAAAATGTTATATTCTCGCCAATGAGTTATAACTCAAATGACATAGTCTTCACATACTCAATTAAGAGGTTGTGAGTTCGAGTCTCCTATATTTGGTAAAAAAAAATAATGTTATATTCTCCGTGGATGAAAATTAAATTTACAAAGCTACATCGTTTGAGGGATTATGTAATATGAAAGATTAATGGAGAAAGATAATTATTGGGTGAATTTGAGCGTGTTATA
>NC_029792.2:3579429-3587097 GCF_000816755.2 Arachis ipaensis
CATAACTAGTTGTGTGTGCCTATCAGGAGAAGGAAGAAACAAAATAGAAACGGAGGTTCAGATTTTTTTCTTAATAAGGTAGTCGTAGACTGATTCTGTGCTAAAGATTCTCTCCGGCAACACCAATAATAATAAGAAACTGATTCTGTTCCATATTTTCATATTGGAAATTATATTATGCCATAGGAATAAAAGATGAAAACTATTGCTTTCATAATGCGAATGAGACATTACTTTTTTTATTTTCAACTACTTGATAACCGTTACTTTATATTCCTTTCTTTATTAAAAAAAATAAAAAAATAAAGTGTCGTCTTACTCGTTTTTTTGCCAAGGAGAATATAATCCCTGAGTCTATTTTGTCACCTTTTTCAAACCCAATTATTGCATTTCAACATACTAAATAGTAAATAGTAATCATTTTTCATCTATATATATATATTCACGATGAAAATTCAGGTGCAGTCAATTTCACGTGGAATTAATAACTGAGAGTCGTTTGATAAAAAATTAATCAAATTAATCAAATTATTTAACAATTCTTAATTATCAATGCAACTTTACGTGAAGTTAACTACACTTGAGTTTTCACTTATGTTCACATGTAGCTGCCATTTTTTATTTATTTATTTTTTTCACATGTAAATTGCTCTCAGCTTGCGTTATCTTTGCTAATAAAGTAGATGTTGAATTTTCCTAGTTCAATAATATACCAATTAAAAAGAAAAAAAAAAGTGAAATTAAATTATGAATAAAATAAATAATTAATGATGTTATTGGCATGCATTAATCAAGTTGAAAAAACGTGGGAGGAATGGAGGGTAGATGTAAAGCAGAATTTAGGGTTTTCCTTTTCTGAAAGGGAATTGAGTTTGAAGAAAGATTCTTTGGATGTCTACTATCAGCATGGTTGGCAATGGAGTGGATGGAGACTGGAATATAAGAGGAAAGTGATAGCCATCAAAATAAGTCAAACTTTTCGGGCTCATTCATTGGATTCAATTGTTATCTTCTCCTATTCATCTCATTATTTTCCAATTATAATATTATAATTAGTACGATTCTCTCTCTGTAATTTTATTAAAAAAATAAATTTTATAAGAATTTTTTATTTGGTTGAATGTCACAAATTTATACCTTTTAAATTATGAATAATGGCATAAGATTTAAAGTTACAAATTTTGTTGGTTATTAATTTAAGGATTTTATTTTTTTATAGATGATATAAGAATTTAAATCATATTTTTTCGATTTATATGAAAATTTGTTGATATTCCTTTTATATATGGATATGTATTTAGTTATTGCTGCATTAAAATAAATAAATATATTTTACTATGGATCCAATGATATGAATGTTAATCATGAGTAGTTGGTATATATATTCTTTTCATAACTAGTTGTGTGTGCCTATCAGGAGAAGGAAGAAACAAAATAGAAACGGAGGTTCAGATTTTTTTCTTAATAAGGTAGTCGTAGACTGATTCTGTGCTAAAGATTCTCTCCGGCAACACCAATAATAATAAGAAACTGATTCTGTTCCATATTTTCATATTGGAAATTATATTATGCCATAGGAATAAAAGATGAAAACTATTGCTTTCATAATGCGAATGAGACATTACTTTTTTTATTTTCAACTACTTGATAACCGTTACTTTATATTCCTTTCTTTATTAAAAAAAATAAAAAAATAAAGTGTCGTCTTACTCGTTTTTTTGCCAAGGAGAATATAATCCCTGAGTCTATTTTGTCACCTTTTTCAAACCCAATTATTGCATTTCAACATACTAAATAGTAAATAGTAATCATTTTTCATCTATATATATATATTCACGATGAAAATTCAGGTGCAGTCAATTTCACGTGGAATTAATAACTGAGAGTCGTTTGATAAAAAATTAATCAAATTAATCAAATTATTTAACAATTCTTAATTATCAATGCAACTTTACGTGAAGTTAACTACACTTGAGTTTTCACTTATGTTCACATGTAGCTGCCATTTTTTATTTATTTATTTTTTTCACATGTAAATTGCTCTCAGCTTGCGTTATCTTTGCTAATAAAGTAGATGTTGAATTTTCCTAGTTCAATAATATACCAATTAAAAAGAAAAAAAAAAGTGAAATTAAATTATGAATAAAATAAATAATTAATGATGTTATTGGCATGCATTAATCAAGTTGAAAAAACGTGGGAGGAATGGAGGGTAGATGTAAAGCAGAATTTAGGGTTTTCCTTTTCTGAAAGGGAATTGAGTTTGAAGAAAGATTCTTTGGATGTCTACTATCAGCATGGTTGGCAATGGAGTGGATGGAGACTGGAATATAAGAGGAAAGTGATAGCCATCAAAATAAGTCAAACTTTTCGGGCTCATTCATTGGATTCAATTGTTATCTTCTCCTATTCATCTCATTATTTTCCAATTATAATATTATAATTAGTACGATTCTCTCTCTGTAATTTTATTAAAAAAATAAATTTTATAAGAATTTTTTATTTGGTTGAATGTCACAAATTTATACCTTTTAAATTATGAATAATGGCATAAGATTTAAAGTTACAAATTTTGTTGGTTATTAATTTAAGGATTTTATTTTTTTATAGATGATATAAGAATTTAAATCATATTTTTTCGATTTATATGATTGATATTTGATATTCCTTTTATATATGGATATGTATTTAGTTATTGCTGCATTAAAATAAATAAATAAATTTTACTATGGATCCAATATGTTAATGCTAGCTGGTGTTATATAATTTTTTTTTGTTTGGAATTTGATTCCTGTTATGGTTTATTGTAAATACAATTTTATCACATAATAATGAAATTGTTAATTCTTCATGTGTAATATGTAAGTACCAAAGCGATCTCATTTTGTTTATTATTTTTGTGTTAAATAAACATTTGATTTTGTTATATAAAAAAATTAGTAATAATTTGAATTATAATACCTATTTATTTTATAATAAATAGGTTGAATATTATGTTATTAAAGTAGTATTTTTTGTGAAAATTGATTTATTTTAGAACTTATGAATATTGTGACATATAATTCATGTGAATATTAATCAACTAGTTCGCTTAAACAAGTGTCGAGGGTTCGAATTCCACCTTGTGCATGTAACAATAATCTATTGTCCAACAACAAACCCTTAAATGAAGCTCAGTACCGCGACGAATTAGTTTTTGACTTGCCAGATTAAGGAATACTGTGGAAAACAAAAAAAAAGTATTAATCTACTCGAAAGAAGGTTTATATTTGACAAAATTATATATACGTATTAACCGTAAATATATGTTTAGGTAACTAGTTAAAAATAAATCAATGCTTATTATTTATGTGAACAATAATAACTTTAAAGGAAGTTTATTGTTTACTACTTTAGTCAAATAATAAACATTGAACATTATGCTTATATTCTATTTAATTATATAATCACTAATTGGCCCAAAAATTGTTGGTATTAATTGATAAAAAATAAATGCATTAATAAAATATGTATAATTTCTAAATTTTCATGTAAATTAGGAGTCGATCTAAAAATAGACTTATTGTTTGACAGAATTTTATTGATAATATTTAGTAAGCCGCAAAAGAATTTGTGTACATAGTTTATGCGAGTGGATTGGCCTAAATGAAGTTTTATACTTAACCAAATTACATGTGTATTTGTGATAGAGTACTGTTACACATACAAGTCCTTTTGGCATACAAGTCACTTACATAACGCGCGCGTGAAATTACGTTGTTCCTCTTTGTATCCCGCGTTCCTCTTTCTCCTCCTCATCTTCCTTCTTCTTTACGTTTCTCCTCTTTTTTCTTTGCGTGTTTCATTTTCATTGTCGTTTTTTATTACGGTTGTTGTTGCTGCATTTTTTCCCTCCTCCTCTTTCTATTGATTTTGCAACATTATGTATTTTTTCTTCTTTGTTTGATTTTTTCCTCCCAAAAAGAATTATGAGAATATGAAATAAGAAGATGACGAAGAAGAAGCAGTAGAAGATGAGGAGGAGGAAGAGGAAGAGTTTCGAATTATGCAAAACTTATCAGCACACATACACCGAAAATCCTTAAACAATACATTCGAATATCTTCGTGTTACACCCAAATACAGAAAAATATTTCCTCTAATGCTGCATTTTTTTCTTCTTTTTTCCTTGTTTCTTTCTTTTTCATCCTCTTCCAAGTAATTTTGCAGCATTATATGTTTCTTCTTCTTCTTTGTTTGATTTTTTTGTTTTTATTCTTATTAAAAGAGTAAAACAAGAATAAATTTGAAAAGATAAAACAAGAAAAAAAGATGAATAAAAAAAATGATGATGATGATGATGAAAAAGAAGAAGAAGAAGCAGTAGAAGATGAGGAGGAGGGAGAAAAAGAGTTTCGAATTATGCAGAACTTATCAACACACATACACCAAAAATTTTTAAACAATGCACCTAAATATCTTCGTGTTACACCCAAATTTGCTGTAAATACAAAAAAATATTTTTTTAATGCAGAACTTTTATATTATATTCAATTCAAACCATCAATGATGAAACATTATTCACCTACAGAATTATAAACTACTAACAAAAAATTAACTAGAATCGAACTACACCTCAACCACTTGATTGGATTCAAAATAATAATCAATTTTGTTCTGGTTCAATTGACAATCTGAACTTAAATTATTCATTATTTTCAACAACGAGATAACTGATGATGGAGGAGAAGGAAGAAAAGGAAGGAGGAGAAGAAATTCCAATGAAAAAAGAAGGAGGAAGAGGAGGAGGAGAAAGAGGTGGTGTTGGTGATGACGATAGCGAAAGAGAAAATGACGCGTAAATTTACGGCACAAAGAAGAATGTGTACGCGTAAATATAAATGACTTATATAGATCAGACTTGTATCAAAAAATGACTTGTGTGTGGAGAATAATTATTTATGATAATAAATAAGTGATATAATTATTTGATTCCATGTGAATAATAAATTTATCTAAAAATAAATTTATTATTTGACAGAATTTTTTATNTTGTCAACAAAATTTATTTTTATCTTTATATTTATATATAGTAGTCCAATTACACATCTAAACATTTTTGTATTTAAGTCTAATTAAATTGGTCCAAATTCAATAAAAACTACTTTTATCACACCAGCGTGTATCACACGTGCGTTTCAATAACGCAACTTTTTTGTCTTCGTCTTCTCTTTTTATTTCTCCGTTTTTTCCTACTCCTCCTTTTAAATTTGTGCATGTAGGTTCTTCTTTTTCTTCTCTTTCGTTATCGTAATCACTAACAACACTAACATTTTGCTAACAAAAACCAACATTTTGAATTGAATTTGAATTTATATAATGGACAATAATGTTCGGTTCATTTAGTATCATATAGTAGTTTCGCTTTGATAATATTTTTTGTTCATTCTAGATGCAGGTGTTTCTGAATTTGAATTTATATAATGGACAAATGTTCGATTCATTTGATATTATACAATGGTTTCGCTTTGATAATATTTTCGGTTCATTCTAGATGCAGGTGTTTCTGAATTCGAATTTATATAAGAAATAACATAAGTATCCAATAAAAATGAAGAAAAAAAACAATGTTTATAAAATAATAGTTGGTTTTATATTATGATGACAGTAGAGTAAAATTATTTACATATTCTCTCATTTTATACTACAATTAAAACCATGCATGACTTGAAGAATAAGAAACAAGTAGTTGGGAGACAAAATCTTAATTGCCGATATTAATTATAGTTATAGTTGTTATTAGTGTATAACTTGTTGTGAGGAAACTAATATTATTGACAGGTCATTTAATTTGTCAGCAGTTTTCTACACATTCATTCTCAATTTTTATTTCAAGCTTTCCTTGAAATTTGTGGAATCCAGAGTATGGTTGGGTGAGATTCATAAATCTGTTCGATTTATTTTGTATTATACAATGATTTCACTTTAATAATATTTTCGGTTTATTTGCAGTTCAGGCGTGTTATCGATGAATAATTTGTCCCAATGGCTTTCAAGACAAATTGAATGGAATGGAATGAAATTCGATACAATTCAATAAAGTGATAATAAATAATTTCATTATTTTTTACTAAAAAAAGACTCAATCATTAATAAAAATACATCGAATTTATTTTTGAATCCAAATGAATTTCAATTAAATTAAGAAATAAACTAAAATTACTTAAGGAATAAAAAATTTGGTCAATACTTATCAGCAGCATCAAGTGAACCTCAATTAACACACAAATGAATCGAAATAAATTAAGAAATGAACCGAAATTATTTAATGATGAGAAAATCAGAACTAATAAAGATGTTCGTAAAATGTTGGTATTGTTGATGATGATGATAACGAAAAAGAAAAAAAAGACGCAACATTAGAGAAAAAAAAAAAAGAAGAAGAGGAGGAGGAGGAAAAAATAAGGAAAAAGGACAAAAAAAAAGAAGCACATAATTTAAAAAAATATTATAACAACTTAATTAAATTTAGTTAAGTATTTTATTTAAATATAGAGGTTTATTCTTATACATAATGAGATCCAACAACATGATATAACAGGCTGCAAAACCAAAAATAAACTAAATATCTTTTTCCTAACACTTGGATTACTGTTTTTTTGCATGAAATCACATCGTTAACAAATTATCTAATTGAGTTACCTAGAAAATAATATAATGAAAGGAGATACACATATTCCACTATCATATTTTCATTTATATGATTATATCCCAACCAATAAAAATTGAATATGTATTAATTTAAAATTTTTAACAAATATCTAATGTTTACTAATGAAACATAAAAAGCATGATAATAAAACATCGTTAACAAATATCTAATTTTAATATTTTATTAGTGAAACATAAAAAGGCATGGTAATAAAGAGTTTAATTTGGATGCGTTTTATATTATCATACAATTACATTCGTTTTTTTAAATAATTATTTAAACCGTTAATATAAAAAATAATTATTTTTATTAATATAATATTACATAAAATTTATTTTATACTAATAATATATCAAAATTAAACCGATAATTTGTATATGTATATGATTGGCCAGAAGCAAACGATATTGGTTGACATTATGAGTGCGTTAGTTTACTTAGATTGAGTCATAGATTGTCCTACGAAGTACAAAACTAAGTTATGTCAGTGAAAGGACTCATGTTAAGTGAATAAACAATCTGTTTAACCACTACAATCCCTGACCGTTGACCAATCACATTTTTGTTACTCTTCAACGACACGTGTCATCCAAATCCATTCACAGTTTCACACCTTCCAATTTTATCACCTTTACTTTTTTTATCTTTATTAATTTTTTTTTTTTAAAAAGCAACAAATCAAACCCACTAATGTAGTAGCCACTTCGATTTCGACTGTTGACCTGGTCGGATTTCAAACAACTTCAGAAGGTAGTTAACCCGGTCAAAGAAGATAAAATCTGTCAAAACTGGCATACTACGTGAACCAAATTGCATTCTTTTTATTTTTCTCTAAAAAAAGAAATAAATCTCATATATTATTATAATTTAGAAAAAATTTTAAGTGTATCAAAAATATCAGTATTTCAATTATTTTAACCGTTAATTTTAATTAATATATATTATATATATTTTTTATAATTCAGATCAACAGTTAA
>NC_029792.2:3588460-3589152 GCF_000816755.2 Arachis ipaensis
CTAATTTAATAGATTTTGTGGTTAATTTGACCTTGTTGAACAAAACCTGACCATCATATATCCTTCCCATTGAACAGTTAAAATAAAATATTTTACCCTAAAAAATTATAGTAAACTCTTCTCTTTAATTTGAGATATTATATAAACATAAGTATAGCATCTCATGTAATATTTAAATTCTCAGAGCAAAGATAGGTTTTACTCTAATTTATTCAAGATGTATACATGCTAACATATTTATATATGGGAAAAGTTTAGGGGTCAGCAATTTTTATGTTTTGTACCTAGCACTTAATCATTAAGAGAAAAGTGAGTGATTTTTCACAATTAGATGTAATCTTACACCATTAAAAAATTATTAATGGTCAATTGATGGTTACAAAACACAAAATTTATTGGCCCCTAGCACTCCTCTTATATATGTATGGGTTTCATTAATTTTATGTGAATGTGGCTATAAAGTCTCCCTTTTTTTTACACTATATATATTTGGGTAGGCAAAAGATTAAAAGTTTGGTTGAAAGAAAGAAATTAACTTTGATTTACTGTTGATATAAAAAAAATTATTAACCATACCCATTTTCATTTATAACACTATTAAAATAATGAGTGGTCAAGTCAATAGCTTACTAATATATTACAAATACCTTTTTCTTTCTACACGTATACTCAATAATAATTAATTTAAATAA
>NC_029792.2:3589804-3590140 GCF_000816755.2 Arachis ipaensis
AGGATAAAATATATATATTTTTTTGTTTTTGAAGTTTGTTAAAAATTTTAAAAATACTCTTAAATTTTATTTTATTCCAAAAATTTTTTATTTGCATAAAATTTATTTCTAACGGTTAATTTTTCAAAAAAAAATTATGAGCAAGTAGGCAATAATTTTATAAAAATAATCTTCAACACAAGTAAATTGGACATAATTATCAACTTATCATGCATTATTGTTGAATTGGTTTTAATTATTTGAAAATTTAGTCGTTAGGGGTATATTTGATACAAATAAAAACTTTCTCGGACAAACTTAATATAAAATAAACCTTAAAAATATTTTTAAAATTCT
>NC_029792.2:3590204-3591275 GCF_000816755.2 Arachis ipaensis
TTATCTCATTTTAAATTTTTAATATATTATCATATATTTATTAAAAGAAAAAAATTATTTATTTTCTACTAATATTAATGTATGTCTTAAAGACATATTTTAACTAAACTCTTTAAGTTAATAATGGCAAAGAAAGTTTTGTTTGTTAGACATCCATTTACTTCAATATCTTGTTAACTTAATTCTAGAAATAATTACTTAGGAATAATTTATTCTCATATTTGTTACAAGAGTCATAAGATATTCATGAGTACAACTTGACAAGGTGTTCTCAAAAATTAATTACCCATGTTTAAATATGACAGAGAAATTATAAATATAATTTAGTATTATTGAGAATATTAAAAAAATACTAAATTGTTTTAATTATTATAAACAAAAAAGTTTTACCCCAAAAAAAAAAAGAAAAATAAAAAACCCCAAGAATAATAATATTCATAAATTGACCATTCCAATGCCAACCCATATTATTCCTTTAAATTTTGAAAGGAACACCCATGAAGGCATATTTTAATTAAATTTAAGAATTCCATAATTGAATTGAATAACAGTACAACACTAATAAAAGAATAGTTGGAAAACATAACAGAAGTGAAAATGAAATTAGACGATAATGGAAGGACAGAATAGCAAAATAAGAAGATTTGGAAATTAAAAGTGTAAGTTATGTTTATTTATTTATTTATAAGTCACAACTCACATAAACACATTAAGACTCAATTTTTTTTCTTTTTTCCTTCGCTGTCCAAAGTCGCAAGTTATCTTTGTCTTTCAGCCTTTCACCTCCGCCTCCGCCTCCGCCCCTTTCCGGGAACTTGCTTTGACGCCTTCTCCGTTCAATTCTGTCTGAGATCTTCTCTTTTCTTCCAGGTACATAAGTCTTCTGACACATTTTTATTTTCACTTATTCCATTTTTCTCAAATCAAATTCCTTTTTTTATTTGGATCCGAATCTTGTCGCTGCTCCTTGAATTGGATCAGAGCATACCCTTTTGCTCAAATTCGGTTTTTTCATCATTTTTTTTTCTGTTCCGAGAAAAGTTTACTCCTTTTTTCTTCTGTTCTTTTCTT
>NC_029792.2:3591292-3603061 GCF_000816755.2 Arachis ipaensis
AGGAGTTCTTGTTGCTCCTTTGTGTTATTTTCCAGACTTTCAAATCAAATCTCGGCCCTGATTCATTAGGTATTGCTCTTGAGCTTTATTTACATATTTCTATCAGAGATTTATTGTTTTTTCAGTTTTATGTACAAATTGGGAGGAGTACCTAAAAAGGGTGGTTTTTCTTTTCCATTATTATATAAGTATAAGGGTATAACGGATTCCAAAAGTGAAGTTCCTAATTGATAGAAATAGTGAATGAATAGAAAGAGATTGGTTGCATGCTAATACTAGAATGGTTTTATTTTATGGGTACAGGCTGCAGCATATGAAGAAAGTCTATTTGTGAAATAAGGGTATTCTTGTTGGGATACAGTGAAGAAGATTCCTTGATATGACAAAGAAGAGTCGTGTGGATTTCTCTTTAAATGAAGATGGAAAGAAAGTGAAACTCAGCACAAGAGAAGGAGTGAATGATGGTTCTTCAAGACATGGGCTAAATGATTCACTTCTTCCTGGTCTTATTGATGATGTTGCATTGAATTGTCTTGCTTGGATTAGTAGATCAGATTATGCTTCGCTATCGTGTATAAATAAGAGGTACAAGAAGCTGATTAGTAGTGGGTACCTATATGGGTTGAGGAAGGAATTGGGGGCTGTCGAGCATTCGGTTTATTTGGTTTGTGATCCAAGAGGATGGGAGGCCTTTGACCCCAATGTAAATAGATGGATTTCATTACCTAGGATACCTTGTGATGAATGTTTTAACCATGCGGATAAGGAGTCGTTGGCTGTGGGATGTGAATTGTTGGTTTTCGGCAGGGAATTGATGGAGTTTGCTATTTGGAAATATAGCTTGGTTTTACAAGGTTGGGTGAAGTGCCAAGGGATGAACCGCCCTCGCTGCTTGTTTGGATCTGGCAGTGTTGGTTCCATTGCTATTGTTGCGGGGGGAAGTGATAAAAATGGTAATGTTCTGAAATCGGCAGAATTGTATGACTCTTCAACAGGAACTTGGGAACTGTTGCCAAACATGCACACAGCTCGTAGATTATGCTCTGGATTTTTTATGGATGGCAAATTTTATGTGATTGGCGGGATGTCAAGTCCAACTGTTTCATTAAGCTGTGGGGAGGAATATGATCTTAAGACAAGAAGTTGGCGGAAAATAGAGGGTATGTATCCTTATGTTAATGGGGCTGCTCAAGCGCCTCCTCTTGTGGCAGTTGTTGATAACCAGTTGTATGCAGTTGAGCATCTAACTAACATGGTGAAGAAATATGACAAGGAAAAGAACACCTGGGATGAATTGGGAAGGCTTCCGGTCCGGGCTGATTCTTCTAATGGTTGGGGACTGGCTTTCAAGGCTTGTGGAGATAAACTTCTGGTTGTGGGTGGACAAAGGGGTCCAGAAGGGGAAGCTGTTGTGTTGAATTCATGGTGTCCTAAGTCAGGGGTCGTGAATGGCACCATCGATTGGCAGATACTCGGTGTAAAGGAGCATGTTGGGGTTTTCGTGTATAATTGTGCTGTAATGGGTTGTTGAGATACTTTTAGATTAACTCAACTGAAGACAAAGATGCTGGTATATTCAATCTGACAGAGCCTTGAACTTGAAGGGTGGTTCCATGTGTTCAATCAATGTGGGATAGCTTTTCCTGCTTGAGAAGTTTGTTTCTTTCATTTTTAACATGGTTTATTTGAATGTATTTTTCACTGTCATGATCCATAATTTCAAATTGCTTTTGAGGTTAGGCTTTTACACAGATAAGTTCTGTTATCTTTTTTTCTTAGCCAACTATGTAAACCAATAAATCAAGTATTTTAATTGTTCAATGCTTTGATGCTCATTGCTTCTTCAGTCCAAAAGTGTATCCTATGTATTGATTTGTGTCCACTATTCATGCCTAGAGTGTTGTGGAAAGGGTACCATAGGTGTATGAAGTAGATAATGTAAACAAGGTTGGAAATGTTAGATCTTAGGCATAGGTGAAAAACAAGGTTCCCACTTTCCAACATATTTGAAATCATTTTCTTCATAATATATCAAAATGAGGTCCCCCTCAAGAGTACAATGTGTTTGTTGTGGAACATGTCCATGCTTCCAGCTGTAGTTCCTGCATTAAGGTCTATAATTTTGTCTTCCTATTTATGTTTAGTACATACTTTATAGACAATGTGGCCTAAAAATAATTTCTTTTTTTCCTTTAATTAGGAAGAGCAATTGGGGCCAATCTTCACTCTCCTAGTAGTAGACTTAGCAGAATCCTTTTTTCTCTGCTCTTGTGGCCCCATTTTTTAATCTTTCACTCTATTATATTATATGCAATTAATCCCCAATTACACCTATGAGCAAATAATGAAAATGATTTTCAGTATGACAAGGATGAATACAGGTAACTATACGGGTTTATTAAGAATGCTACAAAACAGTTTTAGTCCTTCAAGATTGGAGCAAATATTATTGTATTTGATGGACTAATTTGATTCTGAAACTTTAAATGGTACACTAATAGCAGTAAAGAACAGCTTGCTCAAACAAATATGAATGCCCTTTCAGCAAGGAATTGGTATGGAGTTTTTCCTCTTGTGCTGAAGGCAAAGGCTCAACGATTAAACCATAGTTTATGGAAACCTCAATTCTCAAATTACATTGCCATGTTCACTACTGGTAATAAAGTTACTCATGATTTGACAAAGGTTATGGTACAAAAAATAGGAATTAGAATTTTATTTAAATTTAGATACTTGTTTAGATATTTCTATGGACTTTTCTTTATGAATGGAATGGCTACAAAGAGTCATTAGCCCATTACATTTTGAATGGAGCCCACTACAATTTTGGCCCATATTCATTTGCTTCTTTTAGCCCATAATTATTGGATATAGGTGGTCTATTTTAAGATATTAAATATCCATCGTCACCCTAACAATTTAGTAGATAGCTCACTAATCCAATTAAAAAATATAAAAATTCGAATCCTCTTCACTGTGGTTAATGGCTAGGTACAAAATAAGACAAAGATTTCATATTCCTTATGTCCTAACTCTTGAACTTGTTATGTTGGGTAGACCGGAGTCTATGTTATCTTATATATATATAAACTAAAAGCTCATATGATTTTTGTTTTTCATTTTTCAAATTGAATATGAATGAAGCATTATCTAAATAAGTGAATGTTGTCGTGTTTTGTTTTTAGGGGGGGCCATAATAGTAGCCTAATTAAAAATTGAAAGTGACACAAGATTATCCTAATTTGTGGCCATGGTTTTTATTGTCAATTTATGTTGACGGGACATTGTGGCTTTGTCATATTGCTTGACCTCAACACACGGTCACTACACTAACTTTCCAAGTGTCACTTGATTTGATACGTCAACATTTTATTTTTAGCTTGCTTCCTCTGGATTCTTAATTACATTAAATTAATACTCCATTAAACTCGTGGTTTGAGTTACCATTTCAATTTCATAAATTGTGGACATTTTTAATTGGTCAAAATCATAATAATGTCTCATTAAGCACTTATTGGACCTGAGTCCATTCAATAAATTTATTAGCTTTTGTCTAATTTACTAACCTACCTCTATTTAATTTGCTATTGAAACTTAATGATAGACTTTCTAGAAGCAACATAAGGTAATTATATACTAAAATTAGTTATTAAAATTAATTATTAATATAAAATATATATTAAAAATAAATTAAATAACATAAATATATAATAATTAATTTTAATATACAAATTATATTTTTGAATTAAGAAAATGTTCAAATTTCATTTGATTAATCTATAACATATAACATTACAATATGGCATCCAACATTAGTTTCTTACTTATTATGGTGGTCTACTACTAACTAAGATGTTACTAGGGGTGGCAATATGTACCCTATCCGCGGATACTCAACCTGACTCCACCTGATCGGGTAGGGTTGTCAATCCGATCCGTAGCGAGTAGAGTAGGGTGTGGATAAGGTTCTTGTGTGGGTTGGATAGGGTGCGGGTTGAGTCTCAACCCTATCCGATCAACCCGTACTCTATATATATTTATATTATATACTTGTATAAAAAAATGTTTTAGGTGAATGTTGAATCAAAGACTTCTCACTAAATACAAAAGATCCTCAATCAATAAAAGAAAATCATTAATTGATAATTTAATATTTTTTTACATAAAAATCAATTATATTTTAAATTATCATCAAGTTATATAATAATATTGTATATTTTTTGTAACCCGCGGGTAGGATTAGGGTTGGGATATTCTCAACCCACGGATAGAATAAGGTTGAGTTTATATAAAAATCTCAACCCGCGGGTAGAGTTAGGGTTGGATCCAAACCCTACCCTACCCATTGTCACCCTAGATGTTACATGTTATATATGGCCACTAATTAAACTAGTTTACCTTTCTTAATTACCAAATCCCAAATTTAACGATTTATTTTATTTAATATATATATATAACATTATTCGGTAGAGTAACCATATGTCATTTGCAACAATGCATAGCAATAAATAACATGATCTGATTCACCAAAACAAAGAATAATATATCCCTCTTCATGTGGGAACGAAATGAAAAAAATCCTTTTTGTTTTTGTTGTTTTTTATTTTTATATTTTGAAATGATAGATGCATTGGATCAACTATAGTACTAGTAGATCGTTATTTCCTTGTCACGTAAATGAATTGAGTCGGTAGTGGTAGCTTCGTCTTTTGCCATATTTTTCGGTTTTCAATTTGTCATATAATTAATATAAAATGACATGGCGAAATTGGGAACACACAAAAAAAAAAAAGTATACTAACTTAATTAATGAAATTAAATAAAAATAGATGTCAATTTTAATCTTGTTGGACTCATACACATCGAATCTGACCCTTAGAATGTAATGTGTCGTCTTCATCACGTAATCAAATCAAGGTGGTGGTTGTTAGCTATAACTTTTGAGAATGACTTTTAATTTAATTTCCGAAGGAAAAAATTGAGGGTGCTACTCTTCAATTCTTTTTTAATTTCGTCGCATGAAAACCAAAAAGCCCCATATATAGGTTGTAAGCTTCCCGTGAGAAAAAGAAAAAGAAAAAAAAAAAAGCTAAACAAATTAAATGTGTTTGATTAAACTTTATGATAAAAAAAAATCATATGGTATCATCGCATGATCATATATACTTGAAATTCCTATGCCTAGCACCATGCATGTTTTATGCTTTTAATCCACAGCTATGTGGAACCAATTAAAGTATAACAATAATCATGAATGCGTGTGGGCCTATAAGTCTATAACTTTTCTCTTAACTATCGTTTATCTTCTTTATTGTATAAATAATGGATCAAAAAGGAAAAAGAAAACTAATGAAATAAATTAAAATTGAAAATAAAAAACACGGCTGGAATATGGCCATGTTAAAATCATTGGTTCATCATTAAATTATTAACTACTAATTATTCTACCTCAATCCCGTTATGTTACCAACAGTATTTCTGCCAACTTCTATTTATAATTATGTTTAATGGAAATGAATTTAGTAGATCTTTTTAGGAGGCTCCAATGACCATAGATAGGACCTATCCAATTTTTACAGTACGATGGTTGGCTGTTCACGGATTAGCCCCAAGACGTTGGTCTCTAACTAGAAAAGTAAATGCTTGAGCTTGAGAAGCTTCTGGACCAGTGGACCCGTATTCTGGTCATTATTTATTAATGTTAATAAATCTATTAAATAAAATCTTTTTTTTACTTTTTGTTTTCTTTCTCTATTTTAATAATTCTAATATTATATTTTATTAATATATTAGAATATATATATTTTATATGTACAAAAATCCAAAAGCAACTCTTATTTTTGCTATTCAAATTTAGGCTTTTTAACGACGGGTCTAGCAAACGAAAAATTTGGATAGGATCCAACCAATGGATCAACGCAAGAAAAGCATTTCGAATTGTTGATTCATCGCCAGAGATGATGTGTCTAATAAAAATATTTTTTTATGGCTGTATTTAATAGAAGTGTCTTTATAAATATATTTTTTGGATGTGTCTCTTTATATATGTATTTAAAATATAATAATTAATTATTATTGACAATAAATTGACAGATAATATATTGGTACTCTATACTTTTCCATTCTACTTACCATCATCATGATGCACTAAAAATAAAAAACACCCATGATCTAAATTTTATTTAAAGATTTAATTTAATTGACGAATAAATTTTTATACACACAAAATAAAATTTAAACTCTCAGTATTTATTTAAGTGGATAAGTGAGCTGATTATTCGACTAATTCAAATTAATTATTTAATTTAATCTTTGTAGTTAGATGAATAGGTAGTTATTCTAATTTGGTGTTGAATTGATGCGGAAAAGTCTAGGGGGCAGCAACTTTTGTATTTTTTGTCCAACACTTAACCATCAAAACATATCATTAGATGTAATCTCATACCATTAAAAACATTATTGATGGCCAATTAATGATTACATAACACCAAAATTACTGGCCCCTAGCATTCCTCAATTGATGCTACTAGGACACGTATAAATTGGCGCTGATTGAATTGAAAGAAGAAAGTTATGTTATTGATTTATATGATAATGATATTGTTGAATGTGAAGTTAATTAAGAAGAGAATAAACTGATTTGGGCTTATTTTGTTTCCAATACAAGTATGAGGAAAGAGCAATAATGAATGGCACTGTGTTATTCTTTCCCCACATTTTTTACCTGATAACAGGAACAAATGTATGGCACAATAATTGCGTGAAAGAAAAGGGGATTTGGTGAGTGATCCGAAATAATAAATTAAAGAGGCAGAAAAAGAAGGCATAGTAGTGCATTATTCATTCATGCATCATCATCATCCCACATTGTGAGGAAGTAGTGGAGAAGCACAAGCTTCTTAGTGTATGAAATGTGATCCAAAGCTTCTTCCTTTCTAATTTTGTGATTGCCATATATGCATGCAATAAGTGAGTGTGATTGATATGTATTTTAAAGGCAAGTATTAGTGGTTGTGAACTAACCTCTATAACATGCTAAAGTTCAATAAAACACACTTTCTTCATTCATATGTATACATACTCTTTATTTCATACCACTTCTCCACCCTCCAAAAAAGTGGACCTTACCTTACCTTCCAAAACATAATTTCATACATTTCCGTTGTGTTTATGAATTTCTAGTACTAATAACATCTAAAATTAAATAATGAATTTCAAAGTGAGAACGACATAAATTTTGACCATAGTATTATTTTTCATATTTTATTAAATTTTATTGGTTATTTATAATTTTTTTTCTAGATGTTAAGTTGATATTTTTTATTTTGATATTAGATTGACAATGCTATTTTTTTGGATTATAGATTGTTGGGGTGTTAATCTCAAATGTAACATCGTTTAATTTGGGATAAAAAAACAGATCCTTCAATTTCTTGAGAGATACAAAAATTAGACCGTTTAATTTCTGTTTCAAAAAGATTAAAAAAATTTGAGGTACAAAAATCAGATCCTTTTAAAAAATACTTTGCATCCATATTTTTTTTTACCAAAAATAGAGAAATTCGAACCTTCGATCTCTAGATGAGTATGGAAAAATTATGTCATTCAAATTATAGCTTGTTGGCAATTTGCACCCATATTTACAAACATTTTACACACAAAAAAATATATAACTTACACCTATATTTATCAGAATTTTACACACATAAATCAATACAGTTTGCATCCATATTTTTCAGAATTTACACATATAAATTAATAAAATTTATTTATTAAAGATAATTTAATATTTATACGAACCAAATAATAATAAAAAATAAAAGTTATTAGGCCACAAAATTTCTGATATTTAGAGAAAATCCTTTTTTATATCATAGAATATATGTGTGGAGAGTGAGAATGAGTGAAGAGAAGAGAGTGTTTAAAAAATGCTCATAAAAACTTTAATGATAAACTTTCACTTCCCTGCTTATCTAACTTGCCCAATTTAAAGCCTTCTCCTTATTTGCCTCTCTCACATGTCACACAGAGAGGCACCATCACATATTCACATGACTATGATTCTTGTGTTTGTTGCCTTCAACCACTGAAATTTAATTTCCTTTATTTGCTCTTTCTTTCTCTCCTAAGTTTGTTTTGTCACCACCAAATGACTATTCAGAAGAAACATGATGCTGCTGCAGAAACTCTTTCATGCAAACGAACACTTTCACTTCCACTTCACGGGGTAATTAACTAACTAATTACTTTTCTTTTCTTTTCTTTTCTTTCCTCTTAAATTTTGCTTCTTTTCTGCTTATTTCAAGCTCACAAGTTTCTTGTTTAGTAAAGTTTTAATGGTGTTGCAATCTTGAAGCACTTTGATGGCCTGCTGAATTAATTGATTCTTTTATATCCTGTGATATAGTTTGATGATTCAATGGGGTTGAATGAAGAAACCACAGATGTTCATGATTGGAAAGAACAGAATCTTGTGGCGGATATAGCATCATCAAGAACATGTTCATCATCAGAAGAGGCAAAATCTCAGGATTATGTAGCCATAAAGATGCCATTGACACCAAGTCCAACTCCAACTCATAAGAGAGTCAATTTTCTTGTGACTTCTCGTTCTGTTGATGCCCCAATAAATACTACTTCTTCTTCTTCTTCATCATCTTCTTCAGGACCCTCATCTAGAACTAAATCATCATCATCATCATCATCATCATCATCCATAAGAAACATATTGCCAAAATTCACCTTAAGGAATCATAGGACACCGAATTCGGATATCGAAAAGGCTAATATTTTAGCTCCAGAATGTTCCTCTTTAGATCATCATCAAGAGAAAGACAAGTCTTCTTCAATCTCAAGATCGGTGTCCCTCACTAAGATGTTCACAACTAAGATCAAGAGAACTTCATCATTACCTGTAGAAGAATTGGGTCATGCAAACACAGATTCTGTTCAGGCTGCAATTCTTGGTGGTTCTCCATGTGTAAGATTCTCAGCCACTATAGTCCTTGCTGAAATTCCATTCAATTCAACTTCTGTTGTTGTTCTTGCAACAATAAAATCTAGACTCTTTAACCTCTTAGAAACATTTGCAGAGGGTAGAGACTCAGGGGATGATAGCTCGGTCTCGTTCAGTACCTATCAATACCAAAGAAAAAGGCCATAGGAGAATGGATTCATTCTTCCGTGTTGTTCCTTCCACTCCTCTATTAAAAGAAGGGAATGATTGGTTAACCAAGTACACAACAAAAGATACTGGTATCTATCTATCTATCTATGTTGCCTATGCATTGATGAAACATGATAGAACTTGTTATTAAGGCATTTTAGTGTTTCTCTTGGTTCAGAAAATGGAGATGATGATGATGATGATGATGATGGAGAAGATATAGCTGAAGAAGAAGCTGTGTGCAGAATATGTCTGATTGATCTGTGTGAAGGAGGGGAGACACTGAAGATGGAATGCAGCTGCAAAGGTGAACTTGCTCTTGCTCACAAAGACTGTGCCATTAAATGGTTCACTATCAAGGGCAACAAGACCTGTGATGTTTGTAAGGAGGAGGTTAGGAACCTTTCTGTCACCCTCTTACGCATTCGAAATGTTCAAACTCAGAATAATCCTGGAGCAAGCTCTCAGCACCATGATGATTACAGGCATGTCTAGTTTCTTTTGTTTTGATGCTATGATCCATGATTGTTACAGTTTTAATATGTGTGCTAAATTATGCAACAGGTTTTGGCAGGAACTGCCAGTGCTTGTGATTGTGAGCATGCTTGCCTATTTCTGTTTCCTTGAACAGTTATTGGTAAGAACTAAGAACAACACTCCTCTAACTCAGATCTACCAAAGTTACATACTTTTGTTTTATATATAGTCTCACATATTCAACTCTTTGCAGGTTGGTGAAATGGGGCACAATGCAATTTCCATATCTCTTCCATTTTCTTGTGTATTAGGCCTACTGTCTGCCATGACATCAACCACCATGGGTAGATTTGCAAAACAGCTTTGATCAAGATACTTTTTTTCTAAGAAACTCATCAAAGTTTTTGTGTGTGTGTCTATGCAGTGAAGAGCAAGTTCACATGGGTTTATGCATCTGTCCAATTAGTTCTGGTGGCTCTCTTTGCACACATATTTTACTCCCTGGTAATTCATTTCTCATATTTGTTACATTAAACCAATGAATCATATAATAAGAAATAATCAGATGAAAACTGACTTGAGTGGATTAGAATGGTCAATTTCAGGTTACCAAGAGAGCAATTCTGTCAATAATTCTTGCAACATTTGCTGGGTTTAGTGTGGTGATGAGTGGAAGTTCAATTATTGGTGAGATTCTTAGATGGAGGAGAACTTGGCAGCAACAACAACAACAACAACAAAGTGGAGGAGTGCAAAATCAACACAACTCAAATCACACCTGAAACTGAAACTCCCATGTGGCTTCTTTCATAGTGTTGATTCTTTTTTATTTATTTTTGGTGAGCTCATATTGTTTATTGTTACACAAGTCTTGATTGTACAGCTTATTATATGGCAGCAACTTAATGTGTAACATAGTAATATCTGTATAGTAATTTGGACCATAGATTATCTTGAATATTAGTTGTATATATAATATAAGCCCATCATAATTACAGGGCTTCGGTAACAAGAGCAAGATGATGAGACTCCTAAAATGGAATTGTTGAGTTGTATTTGTTGCTTCTTGTCTCTTCCAACCTGCAATGTTACATCATGTCATGTGCCCATTGTGTTCTTAACTTTTGTTGTCATATGTAGTTTTTTTTAAAAGAAGTTATCACCATAATATCACAAAATTTAAACTGTTTTAAGAATACAAGCAACCAAATATAATGGTCAAAATATTTAGACCAAAACCCAATGCAGGTGTGTTTTTTTGATAGCACATTAGAATCCCATAACCACTATGGACATGGTTTATGTAGGAAAGTAAAATGCACCGAATTGTGTAATATAATTTTGGAAGAGTTTTAAGAGTATCAAAAATACCGGTGTTTCAATTGTTTTAACCTGTGATCTGAATTATAAAAAATATATATAATATATATTAATTAAAATCAACTATTATAACAACTAGAATATCGGTGTTCCAGTACACTTGAAAATTTTCCTTTTCGAGTCTACAACCACATCATGTATTTAGACATAGGTGGATCATCTTGTGCACAAGTTTTTGGTTTACCCAAACGGTATCCCCAACCCGATAGGTTAAGGACTAATCTGTCGTGAATTTGAGCTCCATTTAAGGGTCTGCCGCTGGCCAATGAGTTGCTGCATGCAACAAGTAGGATTCAAACTCCCAACACTTGCTTAAACGGACGAATGAGTTGACCACTCGACCAATCCAAATTAGTTTAAAGTTAAGTATATTATTAACTTCTTAGGTAACAATGATTGATATATATATATTTTTTTTGGTCTTGAATGATTGATAATTGTTAAGTAAGAATCAAACAACGAATAATCCGTGAGACCGTGACCAAATATATATTATCAAACAACTATCCAATATTTTTTTTTGTTTAGAGGAAGAACTGGAAGCCCAAATTCAAGAGACTAATAAGCCCAAATAATCCTTTGATTAGGCTTCTTTTTTTTGTAAGTAACAGAAGATGGAGGAGTAGAGTTATTCGAGTGTTATTAACCAAAAAACAAAGTGTGATTCGAGTGTTGTGCTTGTGCATACCGAGATCTAAAATAATTACAATATTCAATAATCTAATGAGATTTTAGTGTTATAGTTT
>NC_029792.2:3603856-3605245 GCF_000816755.2 Arachis ipaensis
GTATAAAAACCCCTTAAAATTTTAATTTTATCACTCTTTTTTTTTTTACCTCAATTTGCAATTGAGGGTTCCTATTTCCTAATCTATCTGTGTTCGTTGGATTGTGCGTGTGTTTCCAACACGCATCCCCAGTATTCAATCTTCAACGTTGCCTTTATTATTTTATTACTAATAATAATAATCCTTTATTTATTTGGATGTCGTATAGCATTGGAATATTCCACCAAGACATTCTAAGTCTAAATAGACGGATAAAACTAAAAAAGAGAACAAAGAAAAAGAAATGTGAACACTTAAAATTAATTAATATATATTGTTTTATGCGAGATAATTTTTGTTGTGAATATATAACATGATTGTGAAAAAAAGATAGTAGGACAAATCATCAGAAGGTGGTCTACATTTTATTATTTTAAGAATTGTTTGAGTTTTTAATTTGACTCTTTAATTTCCTAATTATGTTGAAATGACTTCACTGTCCTTCTTCCTTGACCACCAACTCACCTAACCACCACGTTACACCTAACCGCCCTTCCCTCCAATTAATTTCCGCTGCAAAACCAGGGGTCATTCAGTCAAACATAATTTGCTACTTGGCCCCTTGCAATTGATTAATTATGAAATATTTAAATCAATATATTTTTTTTTTCAAATATAGAGAGATTTAAATTCGCAATTTCTACATGAATATGGAGAGACTATGTCATTTAAATTATACGGTCAATATATATTTACTTTTAAGAAAATTTATTATGTATTTGTATTATCTATCACTTGTTGTTCATAAAAAATGTTTAATGCGTGGTTCACTAAAACTGAAAAAATTAATTAAAAAATAAAGGGTAAATGCGCAAAGTTGAATTTCTGGCTGAGGATAATGTTTCTTTAGATGCTGATTTGGTGTGTAAAGCTAAGCAGACAATTTTGTTGTCTTGTTCTGAGTACTAAGAAAATGTACCCCCTTTTTTTCTTGACCTTGTAAATCTAATTCATTTCTTCATGCTCTAATAAATACACATTCAAATCTCGGTGCCTTTGAATCTGAGAAAAGAGGCACATAGAAATCAGAAAAAAATAAAAGATCAAAAGGGCAAAAAAAAGAGACCATTGAATATTGTTTTACACTTTCCAGTTTCCACCACCAATTTCACTTCTTTCTTCACACTCTCCAGACCCTTCACTCTCTCCATCAATCACCTTCATTTTAACCAGGTAATCCCATACTTGAAAGCACTCTTAAATTCAACTCTCTCATTTCTTCACAACCCACTTTCCAAAACTCTTCCTTTCTCAATTCCCAGCACTCTTTAGGTACAGATTCAATATATAAACTTGTTATGTTAGCTTATGCTTTCTATCTGTTCCTAATTTGAAATTCATTCAGAGAGA
>NC_029792.2:3605314-3618389 GCF_000816755.2 Arachis ipaensis
TTTTTTTTTTTTTTTTTTTTTTGTTAATTATGACATGTTTGTACTTGTTTCTCATATGCCCAAAGTTGATTTGAGTTTTGTTTAATGTGATCAAGGTGAGGTGAGGTGCTGTTACTCTTTGAAAATGGCTGCGGGTGCAGGAGCTGTGCCAGCCTCTTTTTCTGCCCTCAAGACCAGAGATTCCAGCTTGGGGTTTGCAAAAAGTATGGATTTTGTGAGAGTTTCTGATTTGAGGAGATTCAAGTCTGGAAGAACAAAGGTTTCAATTATCAGGAACTCAAGTTCTGGGGGCCAGGATATTGCTGAACTTCAACCTGCATCCCCAGGAAGTCCTCTTCTAGGTATGATTATTGATGCAGAGAGACACTTGAAAACTGATTTCTATATGATGCATGCAATCAAAGCAAATTGTTCTATGTGAAGAATAAGTTCCATACCTCAAATCCTCCTCTTTATTTTCAAATTGAATTTATAGCTTCAGTTGCCTTTGTTGTCCATCAATTTCACAACCAAATGTATATGTAATCTATGGAGCCTAATTGGTATTTGGAGTGTTTCTGCTATGTGGTTATCTATTCATTTTAGCTTTCTCTGAGGCATGGTTAATAATTTCAATGTAGTTCCTAGGCAAAAATATTGTGAATCATTACACAAGATGGTTAGGAGGAAGACAAGGACAGTGATGGTTGGTAACGTGGCTCTTGGTAGTGAGCATCCGATAAGAATTCAGACGATGACTACAACTGACACTAAGGATGTTGCTGGGACAGTTGAACAGGTTTTACATCTTTTCTTCTGCTTTCAATTTACATTACAAGCTTCTATTTAAGTTACATCGTTTCCGCTATTTATCTGTGTTTCCTTTTTTTCTGTTGAAAAAGAAAAATAACTATTGATGGAATTGGTGGATTATGTTTATTTATCTGTTGTTTATTGGCAGGTGATGAAAATAGCAGATAAAGGAGCTGATATTGTGAGAATAACAGTACAGGGAAAGAAAGAAGCTGATGCATGTTATGAGATTAAGAACTCCCTTGTGCAGAAAAAGTAAGTATTAATGTGGTTATTCTTGAGATTTATTAAAAAAGTTGATGCTGTAAGTTGTAAGTTCATCTTATGTTTTCAAATTTTTTATTTGTGTGTCCAGCTACAACATTCCTTTGGTGGCTGATATTCATTTTGCTCCATCCGTTGCTTTGCGAGTGGCTGAATGCTTTGAAAAGATCCGTGTCAACCCGGGAAATTTTGGTATGTGCACCTCTTCAAATTGTTATTTGTCAATCTTTTTTCCCCCTTCATTTGTTTTAATTGTTTGCTTATATTCTGAATCCATGATTGTGGCCTTTCGCAGCTGATAGACGGGCTCAATTTGAACAGTTAGAGTACACTGAAGATGACTATCAGAAAGAACTTGAGCATATTGAACAGGTAAAGACCATCCCCTTCCCTTGTCCACTTCTTGTTTTCCAGACAAAAATCTGAGCAGGGTTTCACCGAAGCAGAATCCATGTCCAAACAAGGCCTTATTTTTGTTTGCTAGAATTGTTTTGTTCACTGATGTTTAAAAACTTTATTTCCTTCTTTTTACTGACTTACTTTAAGCTTTATTTATTGCCAGGTATTCACACCATTGGTTGAGAAGTGTAAGAAATATGGGAGAGCAATGCGCATCGGGACAAACCATGGCAGTCTTTCAGATCGTATAATGAGCTATTATGGAGATTCTCCAAGGGGAATGGTAAGCAGTACTTCCCCCTCCCATTCTGCTATATGTCTCTGGTAATTTATGTGATTTTCAACAGAGAATTTTCCTTCTCATAAACAATGATTGCAACAGGTTGAATCTGCCTTTGAATTTGCAAGGATATGTCGAAAGTTGGACTTTCACAATTTTGTTTTTTCTATGAAAGCAAGCAATCCGGTTATCATGGTCCAAGCATACCGGTTACTTGTAGCTGAAATGTATGTCCAAGGCTGGGATTATCCGTTACACTTGGGAGTAACTGAAGCTGGAGAAGGTGAGGATGGAAGGATGAAGTCTGCAATTGGCATTGGTACTCTTCTTCAGGTATGGATATAATAATGTATTGCTAATTATTAAAAAAAAGGATATGTTCATTCAGCTTCTTACCATTCATTATGGTGTACTATTTTGATATGTCTTTGTTCAGGATGGGTTAGGTGATACAATAAGGGTTTCACTCACTGAACCACCAGAGGAGGAGATAGATCCTTGTAGAAGGTTAGCAAACCTTGGAATGAAAGCAGCTGAACTCCAGAAAGGAGTGGTATGTGATTCAAATGAATGCCTTTGTTTGAAATCCTAAGTCAACTAGACTCTTCTTACATTGACAAATACCAAGGAATTCTGATGGATCTATTTCTACAGGCACCTTATGAAGAAAAGCATAGACATTATTTTGACTTCCAGCGCCGAACTGGTCAATTGCCGGTGCAAAAAGAGGTAAAGTATAAACTTGTGTAACAAACTTAACCAAAATACATACCACATGCAGACAATTAAGAAAAGTTTTCCATGTTTTCCTTATGGAACTCCTCATACATTTGTAACACATTTACAATGTAATACAGGGTGAGGAAGTGGATTACCGAGGTGTCCTCCACCGGGACGGTTCTGTTCTCATGGCAGTAACCTTGGATCAGTTGAAGGTAACATTTTGGAACATTTTCGATTTGCAAGCACGGGTACATTACATCATTCTAAAATTTATTTCCCCTAATATTTTTTGCAGATGCCAGAGCTTCTCTACAAGTCACTTGCGGCCAAACTCGTTGTTGGCATGCCATTTAAGGTTTCTGTTACTTTTTTACATGTCAAAAAAGGGGTTTCTGTTGCTCTTTTTGTTGAATGAATATCTGATGGATTTAAATAAGAAATTATTGACAGTATACTGTTATATATATGCAGGATCTGGCAACAGTAGATTCAATCTTGTTGCGGGAACTTCCTCCAGTAGATGACCATGATTCTGTAAGAACCTTTACCAAGGCACCATTACCTGTTCTGCCTCATTCCTCATACTACTGTATTTTTCAATCAATTGCAACTGATGGCATGGTTTGTTCCCTCTTTCCCATTTTGGATACTGTATCAGCGGCTAGCTCTCAAGAGACTGATAGATATAAGTATGGGGGTTATAACTCCTTTGTCAGAGCAGCTAACAAAGCCATTACCCAATGCCATAGTTCTAGTAAATCTTAAGGAACTATCTACTGGAGCGTACAAGCTTTTGCCACAAGGTACTACCCAATGACTATCCTTAAGGTTTAATGACATTTTACACTCCTTGTGAAAATTACTTGTTACTTTGAATTTTTGACATGAGCTAAGGAGGATATAAGTTTGTTAACAAATTTATATGCTGAAATTTACAATTTGCTATGATAACATCTTTATACATGCACTTCAAAGTTCATATGTGATCTTAGGTGACTTTTTGGTTCTGTTAGGTACACGGCTGGTTGTGTCTGTACGAGGTGACGAGCCATATGAAGAACTGGAAATTCTCAAAGGTGTTGATGCTACTATGATTCTTCATGAGCTGCCTTATACAGAAGAGAAAATTAGTAGAGTTCATGCAGCAAGAAGGTGACAATGTTACTCATGATTAACTATTTGTTGCATCAATCTGGCTGCATCAATGCAATCAGTATCAATCCTAGACCCTCTTTTCTTGGCTCCTCTCTCTAAATAGTAATAAATGACCCACTTAACACTGCTACCTGCATGTGTATATGATTATGGTAATCCTGATTTATTAACATTGATGTCAGGCTATTTGAGTACCTCTCTGAAAATTCTCTGGACTTCCCTGTCATCCACCACATTCAGTTTCCACATGGGATTCATAGGTAATTCAAAGTTATGGTATTTATTGTTCAAGATTCGAGAAATGCAGTCCTTGTGAAACCAAAGTTCTTCTACTTACAGGGATGACTTAGTCATTGGAGCCGGTTCTAATGCTGGAGCACTGCTGGTTGATGGGCTTGGAGATGGTATCCTCTTAGAAGCCCCAGACAAGGATTTCGAGTTCCTCAGAAATACATCTTTCAATTTGCTGCAAGGGTGCAGAATGAGAAACACAAAGACAGTATGTTGTTCAACCCTTTAACAAGACATACGTTGAATTCGAAGGAATAGCATCTGTGATCTTTACTTCTATGTCTAATGTGTTGCAGGAGTATGTGTCATGCCCATCCTGTGGCAGAACATTGTTTGATCTTCAAGAAATAAGTGCACAAATTCGGGAAAAGACATCACACTTGCCTGGTGTTTCGGTAATCACCTACTCCTAACTCCTTTCCTCTGTAAACCACGCATCTCGCTCTTGTAACAATGCACTATGGTTTGCAAAGTTGCATAAAACAAGAAACTCTGCTGTTTTTGTAATGTGTTGTTGTCTCCTGCATCAGATTGCAATCATGGGATGCATTGTAAATGGACCCGGAGAGATGGCTGATGCAGACTTTGGTTATGTGGGAGGAGCTCCCGGAAAGATTGACCTTTATGTTGGGAAGGTAACATATTCTTCATTCCCAAATTACTAGCATCACACCTAACAAAAAAAAAGAAAAACCAACTTTTAGTTTTCTTTGGTGAGTGAAGTTTGAAACTAAGTTCAATGATATTATAATTACAGACTGTGGTGAAGCGAGGAATTGAAATGGAGTATGCAACCAATGCATTGATTGATTTAATAAAAGAGCATGGAAGGTGGGTAGACCCTCCTGCAGATGAGTAAAGGTTAATGGATCCTGAGTGAAGAGTTTAGGGTCCTGGTGTACATGTGATGTTCTAGTATTGAAATTTACTTTCAACGTAGTCAGAAAATTTTCTTGTAATTGAAGTCTTGATTTCAAAGTTGAAGGGGGTGGGGGTGCTCCACAGCTGCATGAGATATAGAGTTACAGACCACAATGTATTTTGCTTTACCCCCATCAGTAAAAATAAATAGCAATATGTGGAGAATGATGGGTTGGAAGTTGGAACAATGCCCTGTAATATTATCTTAAGAAGGCTAAGGTTGCATGTTTAACAAATTACAGAAACAAGAAAACCACTCTCATGTTTGTCACCCAATATGCAAAAAATAATTTAAGTTTGCACAAATTGTTTATCGAATTGTAAGAATCTCGTTTGTACGCCTTGGCTTATTGTCTGGGTTTATTAGCTTAAATAAAAATATTCATTAGAATAAACTAAAATTAAAAAGTCATGTTACACATCCAAATCTTTTTTACAATCAAGTTCAATCAAATTGGTCAAATCAGTCTCATTAGTGAGAGTGTGAATACACCTCCAATTACTTGAACGTTCCTGTGTTCCTCTTCTCTTCCTTCTTCTTCTCCTTCTTCCTGTTTCTCCTCCTTTTTTTAGCGTTCCTTTTTCTTTGCGTGTTTCCTTCTCGTCGTTCTTCTTTTAATTTTATTTTTGTTGCTGCTTTTTTTTTTCTTTTCCTCCTCCTCTTCCTAGTGATTTTGCAGCATTATACATTTTTTCTTCTTCTTTACTTATTTTTTTTATTACATTTTTTCTTCTTCTTTACTTATTTTTTTTTATTCTTGATAAAAGAGTAAACCAGAGAATAATGAGAAGATAAAACAATAAGAAAAAGATGAAGAAAAGAAGATGATGATAATGATGAAAAAAAAGAGGAGAAATTTTGAGTTTGATACATTCTAGATTTAATTTCGGTGTATTTTGAATTTAAATAAGGTGCACTTTTAGTTTAAAATTGTTTTAAACTAAGGGTATTTGTGTGCCGTCATCATTAAGGAATTTCGCTGCATTACAGATTTGAACTTAACGATGATGATAATAATTATGATAGAGGAGGAGGAGGAAAAGGAAGGAGGAGATAAAAAAAATTCAAATAAAAAAAGAAAGAGAAGGAGATAGAGGTGGTGATGTGGTGGTAGTGACGACGAGATGACGAAATAAAAAGGTGAGAAAAAAAGAGGAGGAAGAGGAGAGGAAGAAGATGATGATGACAATGAAGAAGGAGAGGAAAAGTTGGGTTATCATTAAATTTCGGTGCATTCTAGATTTAATTTTGATGTATTATGGTCTGAATTTGTTTTAAACTGAGTTTATTTGTGTATCGTCATCGTTAAGAAATTTCGGTGCATTCTGAATTTAAATTGATATATATATATAAGAAGAAGATGACGATGATGATAATAACGAAGAGATGGAAGTGTTGGTGACGATGATAAGAATAGAAAAAGATGAAAAAAAAAAGAGGAAGAAGAAAAAAAGAAGTAGCAACATTAGCGGGAAGAGGAGGAGGAATGCAAAGAAGGAGGAAAAACGTGAAGGAGAAGGAGAAGGAAAAGAAAAAGGAGAAAGAGGAGAAGAAGGAGAAGGAGAAAGAAGAGAAAAAGAAGCGCGAAATAGTTATAATAAGTTAGTTAGACTTAGTTAGATATTTTGTTTAGTTGTAAAGTTTTATTCAAAGCTAAATCAATCTTAGACTTGACATCAATTGCACAAACTTTTTTTTCACATGAAATGTCTTACATAATATACTGAAGGCATCGAAATTAAATTTTTTTGTCTTAATTAAGTTAGGAATTTGCTAAGAAAAATGTTTTATTAAAAATTATTGAAATAATAAATATTTTTATATTTTTAATGTATTAAATGTATTCAAAACTTAAAAAAATTATATTATTATTTTCTTAAAATATACTTTTAGCATACAAAATAACTAAATCTTAAGTGTAAATCATCATTTTTCTATTCCCTTTTCGTTTTCTTTACCTACAATAACAATATTAGACCGAAAGTGTAGAAAACTACAAATCAGAAGTGAAGTAAAATAATATAAATTCCCCACAACCTTTATTTATTATCACTATTACAGCTAGCAAATAAGAAGATCTGCAAAATGATGATGATACTCTTAAAAATGGAAGAAAGATGTTTCAATCATCACATGATGACCAACAAAATAAAGAATCAAATGGAATCAACATAGTATCCGCCACAACCAATAATAATGGAATGAATAATGAATCTAGCAGCTAGAAAAATATTGAATCTATGGTATAATAGCAAAAACAAACGTGTGTTACATGTTAACGTAGTTGTACGTATAAACCTACTACGTATATTACAGAAGCCCTCCTCTGGCAGCGGATCCGTACTGAGAGCGCCGTATATTCTCCTGCCGCTTCTTGTACACCATCCCTGCCAGTGCAACCACGGCGGCGGCAACGATAACTCCGATCACTATCCCGGCCTTCTTGCCGCCGCTCATTCCTCCTTCTCCGGATGCAGTTGCGGTCTCATCCTCGGGGTCCAAACCGGCGCGGCTTAGTGAGCTTCCATCCGCTGGTGAAGGAGATGGAGATGTAAATGGAGAGCTCTCCGGCGAAAAATCAGGACTCTGAGTTTCCGAATAAGGCTCCGGCGGCGATGAAGCGTCTGGCGAACTGGCCGGAGCAGAGTTTGGAGCGCCAACGCCAGGAGCAAAAGCCAAAACAGAAGGAGAAAGTGAAGGAGATGGAGATGGAGATGGAGATGAGGATGACTTTACCGGTGAGCTTGCGGGCGAGTCAGCTGGCGATTCCGGTGACGGAGACGGCGGAGACTCTGCTGAGACAGTGAGGTGATGGTGCAACAATAATAAGGAGAGTAGAGCGAGAAAAACAAACAAGGATCTCGCACTCGCCATTGTTATTGGTTCAGAGAAGAACAAAGTGGAGAACAGAAGAACGTAGATCTGAATTTGAAGTTGAAATTGAAAATGAAGAGGAACGAACTATGAAGACTGAAGAATGTGTGTGAGAAAGTGTTTGAATCGAAGCAAAAAGGGAAAACCGGTAGATCCGAGTGTGTGAGAAGTGACAGCTGATAAAACGGTTAGGTTAGAGAAGATCTCGAGATTTTGGAAAATAATCGAACGGTCAGCGGGAATGGAGGCACGGGATCCGGACACGTAAGCGTTGGGAAAACGGAAAGAGGCGCGAATTAGAGGAAATAATTTTTCTTAGTCGTTGAAGATTAATAAGGAAGAAAAGATCATGTGAAATGCAAAACAACCTTGTTTCGTGGAAAAGAAACTAGTGTTTTTGAGTTATAAAAATGAAATTGAGCTGAGATAGCGTATATAAACTATATATAATATATGAAGAGTAAGTTATTTAATTTTAATTTTATGAGAGTTACGTGCTTATTTGTGGACATATTATTTCACATGTATGTACAGATGGAGACAGAGTAGACGTATATGCGGAATTGCATGGAACCAGGCATACCGCACTCGCATGTTTCAAGTAATTTTTTATGTACTTGGAAACAGGCATGTACATTTTTAATGAAGGGAAAAGCTTGCTTTTCATGCAATTCAGGAGAGAACTTTATATTTTCGTAGGGGTTAATTGTACTTGTATGTCTACGTTATGGCGGTGCACACTGTTTCTATGTATTGATGGAATGATAGAGTCAAGTTGGTTAAAAGTTAAAACAATAGTGTCTATCAATGATGAGACATACTATAATATATTTGTCATATTCCGAACACTTAAAATGCCATTATAGTTTTCAGTTTCAAGTATTTAAGGCTCTTTTCATGGCAATAAGGATTCATGATGACTTTCATGATTAATTTCAAGTTATAAATTATAAACACATCAAAAGAGGGGAAAAGAAAGGTTACTTAAACGTGATTATATTTGATTTTCTGAGATTTCCCTTATTTAACACATCCTCCCAATTACTTAGGCTGGAACGATTGACGCTTTTAATAATAATAATAATAATAAAAATAATGTGAGTTTCATATAATTGACTTATCGGCATTTAAAGGCATTAGTAGTTGTATAATGTTTATCTCAATAATAACAGGACAAGGCTCAATGACAATGGAAGGATATCAAATGTTAGGCATTGCTCCCTTGCTACTATTATATTTCAGTTTAGCAGGTGATAATCAAATTGATATAGAAGTCGTCATATAACCCACACAAAACAGAAACAATTGTCTTCCAGACTCATGAAGATATAAGAAATTCCTTATTAAACAATCAACATTTGTCAGGAAACCCAAAGATTATTTGCCCCTTAATTATTCCTGTGTTCATTTATAATATCTCCTTGCGTTAAATATTTTTTCAAATAATTACTGGTCGAGCAAAATTTATTATTGGTGAGCTAAATAAATAAACTAAAATATAAGTAATTCTTTCTTTAACGAAGTCTAACCAAAATTCTAAAATATCCAAAAGAAAAAGTCGAAAGAATTAAAGATGATAGTAATACATATATTGGCCCCCATTTTATCCCACTTTCTTCTCTGGGGAAATATTCTTTTCTCCTTTTTAGTTGTGCTCAGTCGTCTTTGCCTAATCATGCCTCTTTGTAAATATAAATATATATAACTTAATTCACCTTATAATTCATCCTTCAAGTCGCTACTGCTACTCTTGCTTTCCTTGACGTCAGAACTCTCCTTGGTAACATCAGTACCCTCAGGTTTAGAAGTCGAGGCCGAGGCTGGTTTCTGGAGCTTGAATGGGATTGATGCATGTTTCTTGAGGAACTTGTAGAAAGCTACCACTGTACGATCTGTATCAACGGTAATCTGCAGACACAATGAACCGATAGCATGTTTAGACAAGGACATACATATCTTCCATGTAAAAGAAATGATCACGAGTCGGATCTAAAGTAAATGAAATATCAACGTACAGGGTCAAAACTCTTGTTTCCTGCTGGGAAGAAGAGTAGTGTGGGGAATCCATCAGACTGCAAAGTGAATATGAATCGATTAATTCTTGAATCCTATCATGACTGCATACAGATGTATTCATGAAAGGCAAAACAAAGTGTTTTTCTGCATCCTTGAAAATTCAAAATTTAGAATGAGTCTAGTTTAAATTTATATTGTTTACCTTTGCCCTAGGATGCTCATTTGTTGTTCCATCCATCTTGGCTATGACAAGTGAGTCAATACTGCGAAGATGTTTTGCAAGTTTGTTGTATATTGGTTCCAGTGCTTGGCAGTGACCACACCAGGGAGCATAAATCTGAGATTATGACAAACATTAAACTAACATGTCCAAGGTACAGATACAAATGTAACACCAATCTAGTGGGTTCAATTATACCTCTAGGAGAACATCCTTTGATTCATCCAAGACAATTTTGTCAAAGTTATTCCCAACAACTATTTTCACATCACCATCATTCTGTCACCAAGATAACAAAAGGTTACACATCATCGACTGATTCAATAGAATATGATTCATGGCTGGAAAAGAAAACAACTCACACTTTCTGGAACTGGATCCGACTTGTAGAAAGGTTTTAGCTTGTCTTGAAGGAAATCTTCCCCAAACGCCTGATATAGAATAAAGATTTGGAATCTTTAGCCAAAATACAGTTTTCAATTTAAACCTTGTTAACTAACAGAATTCAAAACTAACATCCAAGATCATCCCACAACTTGGTAGCAACTTCTAACAGAACCCCTTGCAAGAAGGCAAACAGAATACCTTTATTTTGTCAATAGTCATCTCCCCATCAAGCACAAATTTTCTTCCATCATCATTACCAGTGTATGCAAGTACCTGCATTGAAATTCCAATGGTTACTTAAATTCATTTCATGTAATATGTGAAATATCATAACTTTCAAACCTCAACCTCTTAAATAAATTTGAAAGGGAAGAAGGACTAATTACATTTGGACCATCCCCAGATATACCAAAGTAATCTGAAACCGGCTTTCCAACATCTTCATTATCCACTTGCACATACACAAAGATCAGCTGCAACAGATAAAACATACAATTATTCATTAACTCAATGTGACTCAACTAAATTTCATCAACTCCATCCTCCCAGTCTACTTTCATGACCCATACAGCAGTACCCTGCACCTGAATTCTGAGGTATAGCATGTATTGTATTTAAATAGTAGTGTTCTGAAATACAAGTCATATACACATTCGTCGACGCTCTAAAGAGAAAAAAAGTTATAACATATAGAAAGCCAATAACAGCCTGCAATGAAACATACCTTCCCCTTGAAAAATTTTGCTGCATCTTGAAATACCGGGAGGAACTTTTCCGAATCGTTTGAGGTTGCAAACAACAATATCTAAATGTTCAGTTTAAAAAACATAACACCATTAGAAGGATAATGTGGTGTCATTTCTAAAGAATATCTCAAGATTACAATATAATTAGATAGATAGATGCATATGGATAATTACCTGTTTCTTGATTGGATTTTCAAAAACTGATGGTGCGCTTTCTCTTGTAAAAGTTGTTACCAAGGGAAGCTTATTGGCGAACACAAAGTCTGCTAGTTCAGACTTCACAAATTGACCATCTGCAGAGATGGGGGGAAAAATACATCTTTACTGTAAACATCATGTTAACTAGCAGAAGAGGGAAGAATAAGATAGAAAACAAACCAAAATGGTTCAGTTTTTCCTCTTCTCTCTTGATCAGGATCAAAGTTGGGCGCTTAATGCTCGGGTCAATATGGAAAAGCTTCGCCACATCAGGATTCACAGTTTGATAAAAGGTGACTTCATCCTCAAGTCTTGATGCAGCAGCTAGCTCGTCACTCTCCGGACCCTGATTTTATGACAGGGTTAATGAAGCATAACAACCAACATTTTAAATATACAATTATATAGGTTTGCTTAACCCTATCATATAATCCAGATAAATGACAATAACATATCGTGCAGCTTCATCAAGGAGAAATTTGTTGACTGGTCAATTGGGAAACATAGACTTGCTACGACAAGATCAAGTTATCATGATGAATATCATTAGTAACCATCAATTTCAAAATCCATGTTAAAAGGTACAAAAAAAAAAGAGACAAATTCCACTTCACTTTGATACCGGTCCTACCAGATCTAACCAAACAGGCGATTGTAGCTTGACGAAGACATATAAATACTTACGACTAAAGAGTTAAGGAATCCCAAAACAACTTTGCTTTCGGAGGTCAAAATGCGTTCAGCATCCTCCACTGTGGTAATGTTGTAGATACCAGGTCCTATCTTCTTCTTAATCCAGCTCACTATAGCATCTCTGCATCCCAAATTCAAAAACAAAGTAAAATTCAGATCCAACAAAAGCAAGAACTTGTATACAAAACACAACGTGACATCAAATTTCAGCTTGGATGCAATTACACCGCTGAATTCTAAATCTGTCAAACACATAGTTAGAATCAAATTCCACAGAGATAGAGAATTGAGAACGAGATAGTTACTTGTTCCTGAGGCCATTGTAAGTCTTGTGAACTCCATCAATGAAGAAGTACACGGTGGGAAAACCCTGTATATCGTACTCCTGCGCTAATTCGTTCTCCTCCGTTGCATCCACCTTCGCCAAAATGACGTTCTCGCCCTTCAGCTCAGTGGCGGCGGCGGCGTACTCGGGAGCCAAGGCTTGGCAGTGACCGCACCAAGGCGCGTAGAACTCAACCATAACGTAGCGGTTGTTCTTGACAACGTCGGTGAAGTTCTTATCCTTCAAAATGACGACATCCTTTTCGTCCACTTCGGCTTCTTTGTAGGCGTCAGGATTGAACTCTGTCTCGTCGAAGCCAGTGAAGTCGTCGAGATCAGCGTCGTCGATTTGGTCGGGATCCGGGTAGTGACCTTCGTACTGGTGATGATGAGAGGAGGAGGTGTCATCGGCCTCTTCGAGGAAACTGAGATCTTCATCGTCATCAGCGGCGGCGGCGGCGGCGGTGGTGGCGGAGTCCTTGCAATAAGTAATTGAGAAGGTGGAGAAGAGGAGGAGAGTGGTGAAGGAGAGGAGAACGAAGATCCGCATTGTGAAGCAAGTGACAAATCCAGAAACCGAAGATCGAACGGAAGTGAAAGAGATCTGAGTAAACAGTGAAGTTATGTGAAGCCAAGTAGCTAACACTGACTTTGTTGACTTTCCGGTTTCCAGGGTAAAACAGAATGAACCTTCTTCTCTCTCTCTACGGCGTCGTTTTGGGTCAAAAACTGTCTTAACAAAACTCACTTGCTAATTACAATTAACAAGAAAATCTACCATTAACCCATGT
>NC_029792.2:3628389-3629694 GCF_000816755.2 Arachis ipaensis
TCCAAATCCAAAGTACTTTGATGTGGATACCCCTTTTTGCACTATACCAATAATCCAAGGACCTATACCAGAGGAAATGATATAGTATATCTGGGCTCTGTCTTCCCTATATCCATGTGCTATCATAATACCACTCTTCCCAGTATATCACATTCTGTGTAACAGTACTCAAGCCCAGTCTCATCTAGTCAAGTTATTTGCTATGTATGCACCACTTGGGGCATGGAGAGGAATGTTATATAACATGATCGAGCAGCACCAATTATGGGATAAACCCTCCAGGACAAAACGGAAATTCTGTTGTTTTGTCACCCTACAGAGAGATTACTTTACTGGATGTAAAGCCCATAATGAGAAGACACATACCAAGAACAAGGTCGATATTATTGGATATTCTACCATATGGCCCACAGATGAAAAAACAGTCCTAAATGCCTTGGCCAAATACCTTTGTCAACTTTGGCAACCTGGACTATATGGAGAAAAAGATGTAGTTGAAGGACTCCCATTTCAATCAGATGTACCACCAATAACTCTCCAAGAGTTTCAGTCCAGATTCATAACTTCAGGGATAATCAACCAGTTTGGACAATACTCCTTTTATGCTCCAACAGACCTACCCAGTACGTCCACACAAGCTCCAAGCAGATATTCTGGAGAAGATCTGAATTCTGAAGATCCAGGTGGAAGAGTGTATGCTTTACCACCAAGCCCAACTAGAATTGATGCAGGAATACCCGATGATGCTGAAGGCCCAAAATCAGACCCATATGACCCATATCTGCAAGATGCCCAAGATCCAAATGAAGAAAACACTGAAGACCCGTTTCTCTACCTCCAAGACCCAGATACGGATTTCAGAGCTGTCAATCTAGCTTCTGATTCATCCTTCTCAGACGGTGATGGGACCCTACCAGAAGACTATTTCAAACCGTCTCTTTATTAGAACACTGTTGTTCCCACTATGTATAATTATGAGTGTGCTAGAATAAAGTGACATCATTCACATGCTTAGAAAATGCCAAAAAAGATAAGGCTTATCCTTATCCTCCAGGTGGCATTGTATGATAGGCTTGTTTAGATTTCGCTTCTATCTAGAGGCCTCTATATAAGAAGGTGCTCACCCCAGTTGTAATCAGATCTCAAGAAACATTGTAATATATCCACTTTTCCTATCTCTCAAAATGTTCTGAATTCTCTTTCTCTCTCTGAAAGCTTAGCTAGTGCTATTTCCTTCTTCCTCAGTCCAGTGCCATAAAAGTATGCTCTGAGCTTGCCTCTTTAAGAGGATCCTGCTCATCAGAA
>NC_029792.2:3633304-3638312 GCF_000816755.2 Arachis ipaensis
TTACATAAAATATTTTATAAAAAATTATTTAGTTTGATTAAAAAATCTAATATAATATTAAGAATAATTGTGAGAATCTTGTTTTTGAATTAAAATTTATCTCCAGTTAAGTAAAGGACAATATTTAAGTAATTAAAAATATAGATTCTCCTTTCACACAAAATTATAATAGCAAATTAATTTTGATGTGGGGTTTAAAATTCTAAAATACCAAAATATAAGATAAATTCAAAATTTTCACAACTATGGTTGTATGTCGTCATGCAAACCAAAATTACCATAGACAATTTTTTTACTAAAAATAGAAATTGACCTCGACGATTTAATTCTTTTGAGATTAAAAAATAAAAATTACAAATCATCTCTTATGATTTTTTACTTTATAAATTGCTTTCCATATTTTAGTTAAACACAATAATTCCAATATTTTTGCATTTCAAAGCCCATATTTAAAAGATTCGGCAACTTGTAATACCCGTATCCAATATATAGTTCCACTAATTTCAATATTTTATTTACTTTGAAGAATGTAATTACAAATGAATTTTCCTTTTAGGAACGCTATGCCATAACAGTAACCAAATGCATAGGCTTATTGGAAAAGTTCACTCCCAAGAGTGACGACACCAATGTCCTCATTGACTTGTGAATAAAAAGGAGCAATCTCTCTTTGAATCCGCTCTAGCTCTTGCACTATTTGCCCCATTGATGGCCTTCTATAACTCTTGCTTATGCATAATAATGCCAACCTCACCATTCTCCTTGCACCATCTTTTTCATGCTCTCCTAATGTTACATCAACCAACTTCTCCAACCCATCACTATCCTTTGCCTTTGCCTTTGCCTTCAAATACATCATTATCATTTACTGAGTTACCAGTGTTTATTAAAAAGCATGTAATGAATATACCTAATATTTATGTACCTGGAATACTAGGTTTTCTTCTAAGGTTGACATGTTTCTGTTATAAACTTCACAACCACTAATCAACTCCAGTAAGAAGACTCCAAAGCTGTATACATCACTCTGCTGTGTATAGTTTTCTGGTGAACTCAACCTTGCCAAAGAAAAATGTTCATGCACCATAAATCAACAAGGAAAGGCTAAAACTATAAAAAGAAAAACAGCATAGTGTAGTTAGCATACTCTGGGTCAAGAAAGCAATCTATGCATGAAGATGAGGCTGCAGCCTGATCAACTTCTCTTTGCAATGTGCCGAATCCGTAATCCGAAACCTTGGCAGTGTAACTTCCATCCAAAAAAACATTTTGAGTTCTGAAATTGGTGTGAACCAAAGGAGGATCCAAACTGTGAAGATGTTCCAGTCCTGTTTGCAAAGTATAATAGACTAATAAGTTGTTTATTTTGAATTCTAAAAGGATAATCAATAGTAAAGATGGACAAACCTTTGGATGCTCCTAAAGCAATGGATAACCTCCTCCACAAGTCTAACTTTCCAATAGGCAAACCTTCACTATCTGCAATAAGAAAAGTTACACATTAAGCAGAATAATAAAGAGAGGTAAAACAATAAAAGCAAACTCAAAAGAAAGAGAGGCAGAGTACCATATAGGTGATTCCCTACATGGCCATTAGGGAGATGTTCATACACTAGTAATTGTTGATAGCCATCTTCATAGTAGCCTATAAGCTTCACAAGATTCATATGATGAATGCATGATATCTTCCTCACCTGTCATCACTTATTATATATCAACATGATGTAATATGCATATCAAGCATGTCTGTTTTTAATGTTCAAATTTATCTACCTCGCCGATGAAATTCGTCGTTAGAGAAGACATTCTCCTCTTTATAGCCACAATAGATCCATCTTGAAGCAAGCCCTGGTAAACCAAACCAAATCTATCTTCACCTACAATATTACTTTGATTGAAACATCTTGTAGCTTGTTCTAGTTCTAAAATTGTTAACTGCCTTGCATTGTGTGCATAATATGGACACAATTCGTTTACTTGCAGAGAGTTGTTGCTTCTTCCCATCTCAACTGTAAGAATCCACAACATCAGATCAAATTTTAACCAAAAATCTCAAAGTAAATAACATGAAAAATCTCAACTTACCTGTGGGAGATGGCATAGAAGAAGCACTCTCAGATGTTTGCCTCATGATTCTTTTAAGACGCATCAAGCAGATATACACAATTACCACAATGATAATCACCAATAAGGCGGCAGCAACGCCACCAACTGTGGCGGCAGCAGCCCTTCTTTCACCCTGCCTGTTAACTTGAGCTTCTTGAACAGGTGTAAGTGTTGGAATGTCATTGTTTCCATCCACCTTTGCTGCTATTCCACCTGTTTCTCAAGTAAGGATCTTTTCTCATCATTCTTATGATTGATTTCTTGATGTTACACTAAGAGTATAAAAACTTTAGAAAGTTAATTTTATAATCATGTTAACAAATTACACATATCTCTCTGAACAACAAAATACTACACAGTACACACAAATTCAGAGAAACATAGAGAAGGAGCTTACAGAGAATCAGTGATAAAGCACCTGGATCTTTTAGTTTATAGCAGTTAAGGCGACACGGCCATTGCATTCGACACGGATACTTCACAATGCTGCATCCCAATTGCTGTGATCTGCCAAGTGAACCTTTCAAAGTGAACAAAGCCTCAGCTGCAGTCAACAAATTTGTCATTGGATCTTCTCATTGACACTAATTTTATCTATATATATTGAAGATCAACATGTAGTTTACTACTTTACTTTCCATGAGAAAATGGAAACATATAGTCTTTGTCCAATAATTCATAGCTTGCAAATGGAAATTTGATAGACAAATTCAATGCTTTTTGTTATGGAAAACAAAAGTTGCTAATGAATATGGTAAAGGGAAAAAGATATAAACACTTACCATATAATTTGCTGAGACATAAAAGTTGAATGAATATGAGTATGGGCAACTTTATCCCCCATAGCAATCGCATTGTCAACAAGCATCACCCTATGAACTTCATGATAGACTCTTCTTGCTTTTTCTACAAGCACTAAAACACACTCAAATAAACAGGCTTACATATTTCTCATTCTTATAAGCTCTTCAAGAGAAATAGGAACTATGCACAGTTTTATGAAACATGAAATAATCTCAGTCAAACTAGACAGAAGAGCAATAAAGAAAAAAGAGGGAACTAGCATACAATCAATCAATAATGGAGCTACATCACAAACTAAGATCTCTCATCCACAAAGTGACAATGAAAGTCAATTTTTTAGTCAAAAATAGCATAGTGGGCAATTTTGATGACAGAACTTACTAGAAATACAAAATGTAATGTAACAATCATCAAAGGGAATAGACAGTAAACTGCTTTATATAATGGTGAAAATTTGAGAAGAATTTTGAAGTCACACTTTGCATGGCTCTCAAGTTACATACTTACCGAGGAAGTGGAAAGAGAAAGCAATAAAAAATGCTTGAAAAGGGTATGAATGAATGAAGATAAGAAGAGTAAGAGAGTGTAGCACTGGCAAGTAGCAACACAAGAATCCAACAGTGGAACTTGGTTGACTATATATACTAAACAGCTAAGAAAGGTAACAGGAAAAGCTGGAACATACTTTAAACAGGTTGTCTTCATTGAAGTGGACAGCTGAACTTGCTGCTTTCTTTTGATCTTTGTTGTTAAACCCACAATATATATTTTCCAGCCTAATGAGAAATTTGGAATTCCAAATCCCAAAATATTCCCAAGGAATCTCTCAACCCCAGAGGAAAATGCATGCCACAATATATATAGACTTCTTTCAAGTACTACTTATATCAAATACCTTTTCACCATTATTTTGCAAGTTCCATTATTCCTCAGAGAAGCTCATAAATCTAAAGGTTTTTATAAGCATAAACCACAATTTAATTAGTCTCTAAAGTTGTGTTTGGACCTAATAAAAGAATGAAACCAAACACTTTCTTGTATTTGTCACATGTTGGCGTTTCAATACTTTATAAATAGAACTTAGAAGATTTTGATTTTTGTTTATCTCTTTTTTTTTTCCCATAATTTCATAAGATAAGAGCATCAGCATGATGCATTGTTGTGCAGCAAAGTGGTAAAAGAGAAGAACATGACAAGTGGACCATGGAGCAATGGTAAAAGACATAACGTGATGATTCTGAGTTAAGGTAAACTACAAAAGCCAAAAACAATAACATCATCCATGTAAGAATGATCCCCGTGGAGTTATGTTATGTATTAGAGATCTCTAGAAAGTTGAGGCTAAATCAAAGTACATAACATCACAGATTGTGGTGCTTCAAGGATCAAACTTCGTTAGGAGACATGATTTTAAGGAGAAAATGAAAAGTTATTATGCAACTCATGGCAAAGAGAGATCACGTGTGTGTAACTGTGTATGTGTGTGAGCTTCGGTAAAGTACATGCTTCTATGTCTTTGTTTTTCTTATATATATATATAATATCATATAATATAAACTACTATTTAATTTGAAATAATATGATATATTTAATTAAATTATTATCTAATAATTTTTAACTATTATTTTCACATGAAATCAACTCATATTAAATGACGCTTTGACTTTCTTATTACAAAATTTTTCTCTCACAAGTACAGAATACTTGTCTCCAAATTATATAAACAAAAAAAGGGCACATGTGTAGGCTCTCTGGGTCTAGAGGGAGAAGGAGAGAAGACATAGATAGCATTGCATTGGAAGAAAAGAGTTTGTTACTTAATAGAAGCCACTACAAGTAACAGTGTAAGCAAGACAATTCCATTCAAACTTGCATCAGGGGCATGTGCTGCTTTCATTTCTTGTTACTCGTGACTAGTCTTAGTCTAGTTCACAAAATTGACCTCTTTGAATTCCTTCCTTCCATCTTTCTTAGGTTTCACATGTCCTCGGAAAGTCTCCTCTCAATATATGTTACCTTCAAATAAGTTTTAAAGGGTTATTATTATTATTATTATTATTATTATTATTATTATTATTATTATTATTAATTTTAAGGG
>NC_029792.2:3638333-3641898 GCF_000816755.2 Arachis ipaensis
GGGTGGTGGTGTATGTGCTAGTCTAGTTAACAAAATGGAAATTAAGACAGATGAAAAGTTAGTTGCTAAAATGATCTCTCACTGTAACTGTATGGGAAAGTGGTTGCGAGGTGAAAAATGAAATGGACATAAGAGAGAAACATCCTTGGTCCTAATAGGAAAAAAAGTAGCATGATGCTGACTTAAGGGTTGCTTTGTGGGGACCAATAAGAGTAGTGAAATGTTTCAGTCTAGCATATGAGAAAAAAAAAATTAGTCACATGAGAATAACAGAAGAATTGCTCAATGATAGGCCATTCTAGCCGGACCCTCACATGCCATAACATTTATGGAAATATATAGGTAAATAATTTTTAATTAGTTAATTTTAAATAATTGTATCTAATAATTATTAATTTTATATTTTTTTAAAAATAAAATTTAAATAATTATTAGTTAATAATAATTAATTAATATATAATATAATTTAAAAATATTTGTTGATTTATTGTTAAGTAAATTCTATTAATTATCTAGTAAGATTGATCATTTATTTGTATTTTGTGATGGTGATGTGTATGTGCCTTCTACCGTTTTCTCTTTCCTATTTTTGGTAATAATGTCTTTACTTTGTCATATATAGAGTATATTTGTGCTTAATCAACTCTTTTATTACTTCTTACTTTTTGGTTACTTGGTATTATCTATATGATGTTACAACATCCGGTCCCTAATCTATCACTCAGTCACTCACCCCAAAATAAAGTTGATAATTTATGAATTTAACAGGCATTTAACATGTTATTTATTTAAATATAAAAATCAAAATTCTAAAGTAGAGTTGAATGCGTAAGAAAGTAAGAAATTATTATTTTTTGAATTTAGATTCTCTAAATTTTAAATTTTACTTTAGAGAATAAAGTATGATTTTTTATCATTTATTTTATTTTATAGGTGGGACCAAGAGTAAATATGGAGAGAAACCATTCAAGAATAAAAAATTACATTTTATCCTCTAAAGTAAAAATTCAAAATTTAGAAGATCTAAATTCTTATTTTTTTTTTAATTATTTGATGGGGCCTATATATTATGTTGTAAAAATAATTGAGTCAAAGGTAAATAACACCTTATTTTCTCGCCTTACAAACTACTCACGCTCTAAATATTCAACACACTTTTTTTTGTAAGTCTTCTGGAGAGAGTATTTTTTTTTTTAAATTGTATCCACGGAGCTTCTTTTCTCAAACTCTTCTCTTTACTTCACGTAAGAAGAGTACCATGAAAAGGGAAAAGGAAAATAGATGGGTCTAAAAGTGTGTGTTTGGAAAAATTATAAAGTATTTTTAGGAATTTTATGATGAAAATACTAGAGTATTCCGATCATGTTAACTTTAGCTCTCATTTTTATTTTCATTTATCTCTAGCATAGATTTTTTCTGTTTTTTTTTTTCAAATCATCAATAGAGACTTCACCAATGCTACTGCCATTAGAGCTCACGCCAATACCACCGTTATTCTAAATAGAAGATTTGTCTCCTTCTCTTCTTCTAGTTTATGTTTGCATTGCTTCTCTCTGCATTCTTTTCGAATTTTTCGTTAAGGTTTGAGTTTTCCTTCATACTTTCTATATCATACTATATTAATTTCTTACAACAGGGTACTAGTTTGATTAGTTCTTTTATTTATTTTGCTTGATTTTTTATATACTTGTTGTGATTATATTGCATGTAAATAAAATGTTCGATAATTTGCCTCGATAAAAAGATTAAGTTTAAGGTTCAGATCATTCATTTATTTAATGTTACTTGACTAATGTTTCTTCTATGTATATTAGTTTTATTTTAAACTTATGTATATAAGTTTTGCTGAAATTGTTTTGGCAATGATAGTTTTTCTGTCCTTAATTGTTGTCGTTCTACAATTTTTTTTTAAATATTTTTGTATATTTTGATCAGTAGTTGAAGTTTTTGATGACTTGTTTTCTTTTCCTGTTTTTGGTGGAAGTTCTATTACCGTACCCGATTAAACTAATTTTTGGTGGAGGTGTCATATCTAATCATTCATTTGGATTCTGAAAATAAAAAAATTAATAGGTTGTATAAGGTCTTGTGCTGAATTCTGATTAATTTATTAATCTTTGGACTACTTGATCTGGTTGGATCACTTGGATATTATCCTGATAAAGTATAGAATCATAGAATGTCTAAGGCGTCTAGTTTAGAAACGACTAGATGTATTATTATTTCTCTAGCTACTATGTTTAGTGTTTAGCTTTTGATATACTTTATGTGTATTTTAAGTTTGTAGCCTTGATAAAAAACTAGAATAATAATCTTATTAATTGTTTGGGAGTGAGATGCTGCATACATATGTCATGAGAGTCAAATATAAATTTAAACTTGGGTAATATATGCTGATAATCATATTGAGAATCCACCATCAAAATTACTGATAATATAAAAAGACTATTTATAATATTGAGTCATTCTCTTTTTTTATATTGAAGTTTGGATGAACAACATTTTAATTTTGTTTAGTATATATAGTGATTGTCCAAATCTATTTCCTCAATCTTCATATTATTTTAAATTAAACATAATATTGAGTCATAATTCAGTCCTGCACACTTTCGTAGTAATTAGCTTGCTGGGTTGGTTGCATGGGCTGGTTACACTGAAATTAAAAGAAATAGATGTATTTCTTTATTCTCATCCCAACAAATAGATGTATTTCTTTTAATTTCAGTATAACCAGCCCATGCAACCAACCCAGCAAGCTAATTGACTACGAAAGGTATGCAACAAAAATAACATCTTTCGATCATTAACACACTACTAAATAGAACTTAATCATAATTTTTTTGCACCCGTCAGAGTTAATCCATTCTAAAAAGTAAAAAACCTTTAGAATTTTAAAAGTTAAATTTTAAATTTTGAGTAATTTGAATTTTAGATGTGTATTTAAATTATAAAATATTATTATATTAAATATATTAAATTTAAAACAGAAATTTAAGATTTAAATTTTAAATGTTAGTTTGATTTAATTTGAATTTTAAATATGAATTTAATTTTTAAAGACACTAAATCTATTTACAGTTTTTAGATGTTTTAGTTTTATTTTTTTTGAATTACTGTAAGAAAAGGCTGAAAATTGTACCATATTTAAAGGATACCTAATTGAACCGTAAAAAAATAATTAAATATTATTTAAATATGATTAAAAGCTAATTAAAGGCTGATTAGTATTGTACAACTAGCATTTCCCTTTAAATAAACACAAAAAACACGTTAAATCTTATTAAACATTAGAACTTTTTCTGTTATTTTAGTTACAGTTAATCAAGAATAATACTGTTCAATTATTAGATGGGAGAAGTAATTAAAAAGAAATTTTTTTTTATTAATTTTGTCATTCAATCTCATTTGTAATAACTAATATGAAGTACCAAAAATAATCATCAAAATTATTGTATTTTTTTCATGGTTATAATTTACAAACAATTTTTTATACCATAATTTTTAGTACTCGTTTTAAACCTTTGATTTTTATTAATTTTTATTTAAATTTTTGTATGTTCTTTGA
>NC_029792.2:3642215-3659372 GCF_000816755.2 Arachis ipaensis
AACAATAATTGTAGAATCCAATCCTAAAGACCACAACAACAAAAATTGTTGCAATCTTTTTGTCCAGCCAAGTATTATTATAGATCATAAAATATCTATGTAAAATCACCTATAAATAAAGTAAAGGTTAATAGTCAAAAATCGTCCTGAAAAGATTCTTTATCTTCCCCGACGTTCATCAAAGTGACAGCATAATAAACGGATATCGTTTTGCATTTTTCTCCGAAACTAGCCCTGCACATGATTCTCATTACTCCATCGCTCTCTCAGTCATCATCCATCTACCTCCATGAAACAAAAAAAAATAATCCACACTAAAATAAATTTTCTCATTCAAAATTTAAATTAATTTCTCTCATGAAAATAATGAAACTAAAAATTACAATAGAACAAAAGTAAAACTACCAACTTCAAATTAAAAACTAACATAGGTTTGCATTTGAGAAAAATCACAATAAATTTCACGAATAAAAACAGAAAGATTAAGAGAAAAGGGTGATTCACCATAAAAAATCTCAACTGATCAAGAACCCTCATTGTTCTCTTGACAACCCACGATAGAAAGACCCGCATGAACAGCGGGTGAGAAAGCGAGTCACTCATAAAGAGTCGCAATCGATCCGAAGAAAACAAAACACCCAAAGAAGAGAATGAAATCCAAAAAAAAATACGGCTATAGTAGTTCATGTCACAGTAACCACCGTTGCCACCATTATTAGAACCTACGCCACTGCCACCATCTCCGTTTACCTAACTCGTACCCATATCACAAAAAGTTTGCCGAAAGCCCTCCAAATTAAGGATTTTGAATGCTGTAAGATCTCGCAGTACTACCACAATACACTACCTCACACAAACATTTCACGCCGAAAAAGAAAGAAAAAAGAAAGAGGTTTTTGGAGGAAAACAGAAGAATGGCTGTTATGAGAGGTGGTAATGGAAAGAAACGCAATTAAATATCCCATCCTGTACATCAAATGGCGTCGTTTCAATCTTTGGAGTGAAAAAAAGAATAAAATTACGTAGTTTTAGAGTGCTTTACGGTATCAATTAACGTTCAACATAAGCAAACGTTAGTCACAGTTTACAGAAGGATGAATTCCATCAACACAATTATTATTCGGAGACTAATTTGATTAATTTTATTTTTTAAAAACTAAAATAGGGATCAGATAATCTTTAATCTTTAAAGAATGACTATTAACTTAATAAATTAATAATTAATCACTCTTCATTCTCTATATTTCCATACATATACATTATCTTTTTCTTTTTTTTCTTCTCTCACAAATCTTTCTATTTGATCATGTGGAAGAAGTGGTGCAAACTAAGGAAAAACAGGGATTGCCAAAGGATTGTGACGAAGATGAGCAATGAAAGCAACCTTCAAGTTACACGTTTTCTAAGCCTTACAGCCACTTGTTCAAAAAGGTAAGTGAGCTTTGCACACTCTGTGGTGCTGATGTGGCACTTATCATGTTTTTTCCTAATTAAAAAAATTTTGCACGTACTCTTTTAAATTTATCTGGCATTTTGCAATTGTTGAAGCCCACTGCAAAGTCCGAGTAATGAACATTTATTCTTTTGGATTTAGATCCTCTAAAATTTAAATTTCACTTTAGAGAGTAAAGTATGATTTTTCACTATTGATTTTATAGGTGGGACCAATAATAAATATGAAAGAGAAACTATTCAAAGGTAGAATATCACACTTTACTCTCTAAAGTAAAATTCAAACTTTAGAGAATCCAAATCCTTCTTTACAATAGACAATTCCTTGTATTCAATATAAACATTCATTTATATTCTTAATTCAATATAATTTCCGTAGTCTCATTTTTAAAATTAAATTCAATTGTACTCCACTTTAAAAGAATAGGATTTGGATTCTCTAAAGTTTGAATTTTACTTTAGAGAGTAAAGTGTGATATTTTACCTTTGAATAGTTTCTCTTTCATATTTATTATTGGTCCCACCTATAAAATCAATAGTGAAAAATCATACTTTACTCTCTAAAGTGAAATTTAAACTTTAGAGGATCTAAATCCTGTAAAAAAAAGCTATATCTAATACTTTAAGGATTGTATGAGAATATGTTAAACTAGTGGTTGTATTGAATTCCGTACAGAATAGTGTTTTATTGGATAATTTACCTCAACATTTTTTTTGGAAGCAGTAAAATTTTTTCAAGTGATATAAGAAACACATACATATACACATTACGTTGTATGGATCATTTATGCCACCATTTAATTCACGGAGACTGACACGGACACAGGACACAACACAATACGAGATACGTCGATATGTAAATTTTAAAATTTTACATGATACGGAGATACGCATACATATAAAATATAAAGTATTTTTTAGATAAATCGTAGTGATATTTTAATATTTTATTAATATTAAAATATAAATTAATTTTTTAAATTATTTTTAATGTCTTATTTTAATTATATAAAGTATTTAAAATATTTTTTGTTTTAATAAATAATAATATATACTATATCTAAATTTATTTTAAGAATATATATTAAGAATAAGACGGGACACACTGACACATGATGGTATTTAGGTGTGTCCAAGTGTGTTCGGAGAAAAAATTTTTATTTTTTATTGAGACACGATTTGGACACAGCAGACACGCGTGTCGGTAAGTGTCGTGTCCGAAATATATCCGACACGCAGCCACAGCAAATCAACAAAGTGTCCGTGCTTCATAGGCCACCATTTATAATTTTGAAATGTTAAAAAAAAAGTAAATTATATTTAGATCGATCGATGTTCATGCTATGGAAACTCCTATTTCTCAATTAAGTCCAAATGGAAGATGCTCGGTAACTCTATCACTCATTTAACTTGTACAAGACCTCCATTACATTCGACCAAGAGGTTCAATCCTTCAATCTGCGATAATGATGATTCTTGACGGCGAAGGAGAAAAACACAGAATCAACTACTATGCCGAAGTATGCCGCTGTTGACTTGGAAACAGGGTGTTAGATAGAGTCTTCTAGTTTCGCTATTGCTGGTTGCAGAGGGTGGCGCTGACTTTATGAATGGGAGAGAAGATGCCTACTCGAAGCGGCGCTGCTCCCTTTCCGACGTCTTCATGCTCTCTCTCTAACGTTAATTGTAATTTGTTTGAGCAATTGCAGTTCACCTAAACAAAAACAATAGCTTAATCCTAACCTGGTATATTTTTATGGGCAAATGACTTGATTAAACCCAATGCATTTCAATATATCCTGAATGTCCCAACTCAAAAAATGCAACGCTAAAGTCCCAAACTACATTTCTATATAAATCGAATTGAGTGAATTCGATTTAGCGTAACACGTAGTAAATCGAATCTAATTGATTCGAATTAAGTAAAAAACGTAGTTCAACTGAAATCGAATAAAATCAATTTGATTTGACGTTCTCCTACTAAATCGAATCAAATGGCTTCGATTTACAGATGAACCTAAATCAAATGTAATATATTCAATTTATAAACGAACGTAAATCGAATGGATTAAATTCGATTTACACATGCACCAACGTTAGGGTACATCGAAACTAAATGTTTCGATTTACAAAGCAACGAGGTATATAAAAACGAGCTCATACACGAAATTTTGTAGAAGAGTGAGATTCAAAATGGCTAATGATGAGAGTTTTGTAGCTCTTGTGCACTATAGAGGGTCAATTAAGAAGAAAACGTGATCAAGAATTAAGTTCATTTACAAGGACCCGCTAAGTTTTTTTCTCAAACCTTCTACCAGTTTCGCTGAGTTTAAAAATACTATACTCCAGAGACTAGGACTGCATGGCGTGAAACGGGGGAGAAGTTATTCTATAGAATTCCGATTTTCGTGTTACGCGATGATGTAAAGTATGATTCATTCGTTATTAGCAGTGACGAAGATATGCAGGTGCTGTTTCATTATCGCCGTCAATTTCCTGAGGTTAGGACTCCGGAGTTGTTGGCGAAGCTTGTGGATGTGGCATCTAGTTCTGGAGGTTCGAATAGGAATTTACACTCCACAGGACATCTAGCCAGCTCTAGTGCCATGCCTGTGGGATCCTCGTCAGCAGTGCCGGTGATTGCACCCGAGCCAGATTTAGTGGCTTCACCATCCTTTGTCGTTAATCTGAATCGCAGTTGTGATGCATTAGTTGGTGAGGCTGGACCGTTGGGAGAGGTTTCTTTCACGGCGCCCAGTTCTCCTCTGTTTGTTCCGGTTTTTGGAGAGGTTGGAGCACCCGATGGAGTTGAGGATGCATTGCATGATGATGATGATGATGATGATGATGATGATGATGATGATGATGATGATGATGTGGAGCCCGCAACGATTGCTGATGATAGCGACGAGGAAACACCACAGACGACTCCACCTGTGGGTGGGAGAGCATCTAGTTCAGGTACTAATCAGTACCCCCTGCACTTTCTCTGCTCTAGACTTGGATGCCATGGCACCTCAAGAGGATCCCTCTGTACCTGTCGGCTTCGGGGCAAGAGACACGCAAAATGCAAGAGGTGTAGCTGAATTTCAGGTCGGTCAGCAGTTTTAGGATAAAGAGAAATTCGTGTTTAGCGTGAAGACCTATAGCATTCACCGCGGGGTTGAGTACAAGGTATTGGAGTAGGATCACTGCAAGTACTATGGCAAGTGCAAGGAGTTCGGAAGCAGGTGCGTATGGCTCATTCGGGTCAGCCTCTGCCAGCGCAAAGGAATTTGGGAGGTAAAACGGTATAATGGTCCTCATACTTGTCTAGCCACATCGATCTCTAGTGACCATAGAAAGTTTGATTATCATGTTATATCGGCCTTCATTATGCCCATGATCAGAGCTGATGCTGCCACGTCGATTAAGGTATTGCAGAATGCCACGGAAGCACACTTCGGCTTCAGACCGACGTACATGAGGGTCTGGATGGCCAAACAGAAGGCTGTGTCACAAATTTATGGAGACTGAAAGATTCGTATAATGAGCTGCCACGATGGGTATTGGCTTGCAGATCACAATGCTGGGTAGTGTAGCTGTGTTGAGGATGAGTCCTATTCGAGTTGGTGGGCAACTGGATGACTGATAAACCCCATATTTAGGGTTTATCTTGTGTTGAATTTAGAGGATTTTGTTAACCTTTCCTTACATTTATTCAATGAAATAGCATGGTTTTATAACTTCTCCTTTAATTGTGCTTAAGAGTGAAAACATGCTTTGAGGACTTAAAATAGCTAAATTTAATTCACCTTGATTCCATTAGATGCCTTGATATGTTTGTTAAGTGATTTCAGATTTAGGAGGCAAAGATTGGATCAAATGAATGAAGGAAAAGCATGTAAAAATGGAGAACTCATGAAGAAATGAAGGAATCGCAAAAGCTATCAAGCCGACCTCTTCGCACTTAATTGACCATAACTTGAGCTACAGAAATTCAAATGATGTGGTTCCAGTTGCGTTGGAAGTCTAACATCCGAGGCTTTGAAATGATATAAGATTTGCTATATTTGCATCACGTTTAGGGGGGCGTGCACGCGCCGATTTGCACGTGATTCATTAAAAGCAAATTAGTGGCTAGCGAATTCTAAAGCCTTGTGGGCCCAATCCAACTCATTTCTAATGCTATTTAACCCAAGGATTGAAAAGGGATGAGACATCTAGTCATTAGTTGAGTTTTATTTCAGTTTTCACATGCTTTTAGTTAGTTTCTAGAGAGAGAAGCTCTCTCTTCTCTCTAGAATTAGGAGTAGGTTAGATCTAGATTAGGAATTCATAGATCTAGGTTAATTTCATGTTTTGATTTACTTTTCCTTTTGTAATTCTTCTTCTTCTACATCTCTTCCCTCTAGTTTAAGATTGAATTCTTATAATTCTCTACTTTTATGTTGATGTACTTTTGTTCTTCCATTTTCCTTTAATGCAATTTATGACTCATGTTCCTTTATTGTTGATTTAATTTGTTGTTGTTTATTTCCTTGCAATTGAGTAGTGTAGATTTACTTTCCTTGCTATTTTACTATGTTTTTCTTTTATGCCTTCCAAGTGTTTGATGAAATGCTTGGTTGGATTTTAGTGTAGATTTACATTCCTTGCAATTTTACTATGCTTTTCTTTTATGCCTTCTAAGTGTTTGATAAAATGCTTAGTTGGATTTTAGAGTAGATTTTAGTGCTCTTGGCTTGAGAAGGTAACTTAGGAACTCTTGAGTTACTAATGTCCGAGTAATTGACGGTTGGGAGCCATTAACTTTAGATCTCACTAATTGATTTGGTGTAGAACTAGGACTTATGGTCTTGGATTGACATAGCTCACTTGACTTTCCTTTATTAGTTAGAGAATGACTTACTGGGGTTGATCCTTGCCAATTCTCATGTTGTGGTTAGTGATTAAGATAGAGATCCTTGACCACCAAACCTTGCCAAGGCCTTTGTTAGTTGTTAGTTTATTTTCATTACATTTTACATTTCTTGTCTATAATCCCCAAAAACCCCAAACACAACTCATAACCAATAACAAGACACTTTATTGTAATTCCTAGGGAGAACGACCCGAGGTTCCAATACTTCGGTTTATAAATTTAGGAGTTTGTACTAGTGACAAACAAATTTTTGTATGAAAGGACTATTGTTGGTTTGGAAACTATATTGCAACAAGCTTTCATTAGAGAAATTCTAAACCGTCAAAAGTCCTCTCATCAATGACTCTACAACTTATTTCCATCGCTTGTTTTGGACATTCCCACCCTGTGTTGAGGCATTTCGACATTGCAAGCCGTTGGTTAGGGTGGACGGTACCCACCTGTACAGCAAATACGGTGGTACACTGCTTATCGCGATTGCACAAGATGGCAACTCCACATCATCCCTATTACTTTTGCACTTGTGGAAGATGAAAATGCAGAGTCGTGGTCATTCTTTCTATCTCACCTTCGGGCTCATGTGATGCCTCAGCCGGGTATACTTGTCATATCAGATAGGCACAACGGGATAAAGGCTGCGTTGGAGGCTCCTGATGGGGGATGGCTTCCGCCTACTGCATATAGGGCATTTCGCATCTGTCACGTGGCGGCTAATTTTGCCCTAACTTTCAAGGGGAAGGATGCAAGGAGGCTATTAGTGAATGCTGCATATGCAAAGACGGAGGTGGAGTTTCAATACTGGTTTGACATCCTGCGTACGTTTGATCCTGCGATGTGCGACTGGGCTAATCGAATTGAGTATGCACATTGGACTCGGCATCGGCCTCGGCCACGACCTCTGACTCCACACAAGCCACGACCCCTCCTACCTCGCCTGCCGCGTCCCCTCCCCTCCATCACATCAATGGCCTCCTACAGCCAAATCCACTCACGCTAGCTACATCATGTCCAACACGCTGCCTCTTAGCAACCCTACGGTTGTCTGGAACATCAGGCAGCTAGTCCTTGTCCGGGACTCGTCCAGGACCTCGCTCAATTGCCTGAGCTGGTATCGCAGCTGCCCTAGGGTCACATAGGATGAGATCAGGAGATAAAAACCTCCTGTCGTGCTGATGCCACTAATCAAGGTACTCATGCGAAGGTCCTGGATCAAGTACGATGTCAAACTGTAGCACGTGCTGCGACCTGTTGGCCCAATGAATGTGCCAACTCTGTAGTGTCAACGAAAACGAACGATCTCCGCCCCTCCCATCATTTGACATCAGAAAATCTGTGTTCAGGGCAGCACGTGGCCTACCCTGAACCTCACCAAACTGAGGAAGCACCTGATCTACCGGATGCCACTCAATGACAACGAAATAAATCAACACTGTCGCAGCCCTCCACAGAGTCATATGGCATGCCTCCAATATCTCGGGGTGTACCACCTGCACGACCTTCACCAGGCTATATGGCATCCACAGAAACTGCGCATAGAAGTTCATATTGTTAGTCAACATAAACTAATAACAATGCAAATACAACATGAACATGGAAATACTCACATCACCCGGCTGGAGTAAATCAATCCTCAATCTCCAATTCGCGACACGAGGCCCCTTGTCGCTCAAGCTCGGCTGATAACCTCCCCATCTGATAACCACAACATTATGTTAACAATAATTTTAACTGCTAAAAAATGGAAAATAGTTCGCATAGCTAAATTGAAACTACCTCGACCCCAATGGCCAATGAAAAACATCAAATCCGTCCGCCCGGAATCCAGGGAACCTCCAAAAGATCCACGACTGGAGGAGCTGCAGCGGACCAGCCAACTTCACGATATTTCTGTTCGCCACACGGCACATACACCTGTATAGCCATGACAACGCAGCAGAACCCCAACTATAGTGACCCATGTCCTCCAACTTTGCGACGTACGACAGCCATCGGATGTGGAGGCGGGTACCTGACTTGTCGCCAAACAGCTGCGTCGATAGGAGCATCATGATGTACACACGGGCATACCTCCTAATCGTCTCCTCATCTGCCCCCTATGGAAGCTCACTAAACGTCTCCTCAAACTATGTGCACTTCACTGTGAACTTGTCGATGCAGTTCGCAGGAGGCAATACCCCGAACAGCTCCTCAAACCACACCCATGGTGGTCGGCCACCCTCTATATATCGTGAAAAGTCTGTCAGACATCCGTTAACATACTGACCGTCGATCGGGAGACCAAGGTGGTACGCTACATTCTGTAGAGTTATCGTACACTCCCCAAATGGCATGTGGAATGTATGCGTCTCAGGGCGCCATCTCTCTACGAAGGCGCTAACCAACGGCTCGTTCAACCGAAACTAACTCTCGTTCAATCTTGCAAGATGGTACAGACCAGCCATCTGCAAGTAAGGAACGATCCTATCATCCAACATCATACCGTGCTGCCGTCTCATGCTGCTGATGCATCGATGGGGCTGCATAAGAATAGAAGATGACTTCTCACATTCGTCACAAGAAAACCTCTCAATGCATCAAAATTTCTAGTTACCACAGACATTGCATGCCATCACTTTGCAAACATTTTTACAATGAATCCCTACCAATCCTTTATAGATAAAAACGCTAACCACTACGTTACTCACGATCCAATTCTTCGTATTAACAAAAAAATTACTAATATGAGATAAAAACATGTTCTTTTTATTAACACACATAAAAACCTGTAGTTAACCCTGTTCATGACTCTACAGCTAACCCTATTCTATAGTTAATGTCTCACTAAGTCTGACATGAACGAAATTCAAATATCTGTTTTTTGACTTATTTTAAAAATCCCACACTAACAGTTCTAACTAACTACTAATTTATTTTAAAAAAATATATTAAAAAATACTAACCTCGAGGTGGACGGCTCCAGCAATATGCGCGACTCCATCTAGTCGATACAGACGATTCGGGTTGTCCTCCATGCATACAGATTCAGTTGTTCCCGGGTTGCTTTCAGAGAATTTCGGAACTAGATGGTGGGGCTGGGGGTGGGGTATGAGCTTTCTAGGTTCGAATCAACTGATTTCGATTTGTTTATATAGCAAAGATCCAAGCAAATTAAACCAACTAGATTCGAGTTATGCTCAACCCCAAGTACATGTAAATCGAAACAATTAACTTCGATTTACAAAACCATCAAATTGAATCAGCTGGTTTCAATTTACGTTGGGCTTCAATTCCGTTGGCTAAATCGAACCATGTTAATTCGATTTACTTGTATTTAAAAATTGAATTCACTAAATTCGATTTATTCAATTTCTTAATTGATTTCGATTTTTATTCAAGTTTCTTTTTCACTTAATTCGAATTAATTGGATTCAATTTACTACGTGTTAGGCTAAATCGAATTCACTCCATTCGATTTATATAGAAATCTTCTTCAAAACTTTAACGTTGCCTTTTTTTATTTGGAACATTCAGGACATATTTTTAAAATACATTGGGTTTATTAAAGTCATTTGTCCTATTTTTATATTAGGCCCAAATTTTTTAGAAATTTATAATGTGCCTTGTTCTTTTTGGGAGCCTAAAATCTTTCACCATCCGAAAAGCTTTCTAAATACAAATATAAATAAATTATATTTCTTATCAATTATTATCAAATTAGAAATTTTCAAGCACAACAAAAGAAATTTTTTAAAGAATTCTTTTACTTTTGAATGGAGGCAGAGAATGGAAAAAGAATAGAAGGGAAGAGTAGAACTAGTTGCGACTAGACAACTGATAGAAGATTGGTAACGACTAAAAGAAGAGATGGAAGTTATGCTTTTAAAACTCAAATTTGTCACCATATTAAAATCTAATTTAAAAAGACATAGAAAATTTTAACCAAACCACACAAAAAAAAGCTTAAAAGAGATTTTTTGCTTTTAAATGGAAGGGAGAAAATGAAAAAAAAAAAATAATGGAAGAGAACTACTAAAATTGGAAAAAGCACGGGAAAAATCAGTAGTAAAAAAAATAGTTAGAAGCACTGATTTTATATTTTTGGATTTAGTTCTGGTGAATGAGACATAAAAAGAGAGGTGAATAATCGAATACGGTAAATATAAAATATTTACGACTGAAAATACTATATTTTGAATTGAAAATTATCATTTTTAACTAAAAAATTATAATAAAAATATTATTTTTAAATTGTATTTCAAACAAAAATATTTTTATATTTTATTTTTATTTTTATCAAAAAATTAAAAAAAAAATGGCTAAACCAATTGACTCCTAAAGATTCATATGAAAAACATTTTTTTTTTGGTATTTGAAAATGAAAACACTTAATGTATATGTATACCTCACATTACTGGTCTGGGGTTGAGAAGTAGTCTTATTTTTAACAAAGTCCAATTGGTCCATCAGAAACCATGTTCCTTGTATATGAAAAAAAATATATCTTTTTAAAATCTAAAATTCTTTATTTTTCCTCTAAAACTGAGAAAATGCTCTTGTGCTGTATTAGTGTATTATTGTTTGATAAGTAACACTTCAATTTTAATTTTTCTAGAACATTGTTATCACACAACTAGATACATAACAGTCACCATTCAAAACAAATTAACAAGAAAGTGGAATATTATAATAACAAAATCAAAGTGGAGAGGCATTATACATTAATGCAATCCTAATTAATCAAAGTAAATTAATTCTAGTAGGCAATTATTATGCAGATAAAGATGGTTGGAGAAAATTATTGGATTTGCCTAAGTTATTAGAGCGAGTGACCCTAAAATGGTACACACTCATACCTAAAAGCACCACAAAAACTATACCAAATAAAATGCCTGCTATCCCACCAGCTCCAATATTTTTGCTAACATTATTATCCTCCTTTGTGGATGATGATGAGGATTTGCTTTCATGAATTTGTGTTGCTTCTTCAGACTCTTCTTGTGTTTTGGTCTCAGGCTTCTTTTTCCTTGCATTGTTATTGATGGGGTGAAAGAAGTTGTATGCTGATGGTGAAAAAGCTTCAGGTTTCACATAAACAAGACCATGGGGTGCTCTTTCTTCTGCTGTGACAACTGAGACACAAAGGATAGTGATGAAGAGGAAGAAGGAAAGCCTTGTGAGATTCTTCATCTCTAAAATTAAACCACTTTTGGATTTAATTGCAATGTGAAGAATTTTTTGGATTATGATCAAAACTTGTGGATGGTTTTAGTGGCTTTTATAATGGTGATGAGGTACTACTATATGAGGAAGTGATTTTTCATTGGACTTTAATGTTTATATATTTATAATTTTGGAGACCAATTTAATAAAGACATTTAAAATGTCTCTTTTTAAATTGTCTGCATTATAATTATTAGACTCGATTTGATCCCATCGAATTATACCATCTAAACATAATATCTTTAAATTTTTTTATAAAAAGACAATTATATTCCTGACTTTTTATTTTTTGGACATTTAAATCCCTAAAAATTTAAAAATACAATTAAATTCCTAAAAAAAATTAGGTTTATTGTTATTGTTATAAAAAAAATTAGTTTTATTCTAATTTGTTAAGAAATTAAAAAATAACCAATTCATTAATACGTCCAATAATAATACGACACGTAAATATTTGTACAGAAAGACGTTTTACGCATCTTTATGGAAGTATTTCCATATATTTTTGTTGGGAAAATGGGGTTAAGGAAAGGGAAAGACCCAATTATTGTGGATTCTGATTATAGCCCCTCATTGAACTCATTGCAATTACTGAACAGTCTAGCCTTTTGATCTGGCTAATAGTAAATTGAGATATTAAGTTGGTTCAATTTTTTTTTTATTTAGATAAAATGTGTTATTTGTACTTATTTTTATTTTGTATATGGAGTAAAGATAAGTATTTCCATTTTTGAAAGCATGTATGATTCATGATGATTTATATCATATCTAATGATAGATGAATATATTTTGACTTAATATATAAGAGAATAAACAATAAGATTTTTTTTTTTTAAATAGGGTATGAAATTCACACAACATAAATTTCACATCTTATAGGAAAGTAAATAGTCCATTTTTTTAGCGTCCTTCTTTCTATTTTGATGGTGCAAGTGTAATAGATATAACAACTCTAACTACTTTATTTTAGATTCCAATTAACAACTAACAAACCATAGGTTATCAATACTTTTTCAAATTGAGTTGGTACTTTTGGTAGTCCTTATTGGAGAGTGGATGGGGCATAAATATCATTTACATCAATCATTATTTGTTAGACCCTAAAAAGAATACTTATACAGTTATAATTAGAGTGTATTATCCCCAATGCATATAATTAGAGTAATTAGTGTATAGGAGTGATTAAAATCATTAAATAAAGTCATCCATCCTTATTAAATCACCAATAAAAACCCTCCCGGTATTTGGTATTAATTAATTACAAACTCAGTTTCTCCTCCAAAGTGACATGCACGTGTTGTTAATCAAATAATGAAATATGAAGGTTAATTTATTATTTATGAAGGTTTTATGCTTAATTAGCTTAGTCGCTAAGTGGGGTAACCTTAGCTTAGAAAGGCAGCAAAGGACTTATTATTGATTTGGCATGCCACTTCCACATTATTGCACAAGAAACAGATTGAATTGCGCATGCAAATTAAAGAGGTGAATAGCACAAAATGTGCTTTTATGTTCTTCACTTAGGCCACACCATGCATGTGATATCATGAAACATTAAAAATCATACCAGCTTGGTGTTTTTTCTTTCCTTTTGTACATGCATATTATATAGTTCATGCCTAATGCATTTCTCTTATATTAGGTGACATGAATGGTAATCGTGAATGTGCTTTTCTTTTTTCTTTTTTTTTTTTTTAACGTGCTCGCTTAGTAGCTTTTCTGGGTCGGGGTTCATTATTATGGACTATTTATATTTTTGGGTGCTGCAACTAAGAGCTATTAAATTCTGCTTAGGCCCTTATCAAGGAAAAAAATTCTGTTTAGGCATCCCTTGCTTGGGCCATAGCCCATTTGTAAAAAAATATTGCTTCGAGATTTTCTAGAAACGGAGAAAATTGAAGTTTGTTGAAAGTTGAAACCCAAAGTTGACCCAAAAAAAGAGTTAAATAGGCTGGATTAAGGTGAATACCGAATACTGATAGACCGTAGCAAAGTGACTACCGTTGGGTCAGTGTCGATAGAGCGAAGCCACCGTGGACGTCGGCTCTCCAAGACCGGTGTATTGTTAGGGACTTGGGTATTATGGGTGCTCAAAGTCCCACATCGAGTAGTATGGGATACTTGATGTTGTATATAAGGAGAGTGGTTCTTCCCTCTTAACAGCTAGCTTTTAAGGTGTGGTTTCTCACTTTTCTTAGATACTTAACAATGGTATGGGATGTCAATGAGGCGGGGGCAGGGGATGCCTCCCTGTTCTCCGTCCCCTAGCTTTTAAGGTGTGGGAAGGTGTGGGAAATACAACATAGCAAATTATTTCAAAATCTTAAAATAAAATAAGGTTAGGGTTTTTTTAATTGGTAAAATTACTAAAAAATCGCTCGCTCGGGTCCCCACGCCTGTCTCGAATGAATTTTGCTCCCCATTCCCATCCCCACGGAAAAAATTTCCCACCAACGGGCCCCATTCGGGGCGGTCCCCGCGGGGATTCCCGCCTCCTGAAAATTTTTGACACCCCTACCATTGACCAAGAAAAAATTATTCTAAAAAATCGATAAGAAGAATTAATTATTAAAAATGACCTTTGTACTAAAATTATTAAAAATGGTTGATTTATGTAATATTTAAGAGGAAAAATTAAATTTCTTTTGTAAATAAATATATTCTAATCCTTATTATTGATATGTCTTTATATATAGGAAAATATTTTGTTGATGTAAACTACCGATTCTTTATTTATAAGTCATTTAATTTTTAATTTAACTCTTTTATTATTGTTAGTGATAAGAAGTATGACCAATATGATTTGAAAATTTTCTTATTCATTGTTGTTGGATTTAAAATTATAGGACTTGTTAAATTTCTTTTTACTCTTTGATATTTCTAGGTAATGTATATTTATATTTATCCCCTAATATTTGAGTGATGGATATGCGGGTTTTGTGAAGAGAATATGCGACAAACAAAACAATCAACTATTCTGATCTTATGCTACACGTCTATTCATTGTTTTTTTTAACTCCAATCAAATAACATAATTGAAGCAATTATGAAGCCAAACTTTCATTTTCTGCAATTTTCGTCAATACATACATCAACATATAGAATTGCATTTCATTATTCTTAACCCAACATATATGCAACAAGAATATGTTCTTGTTTCGGTACTTGTCGAATTCATTTATTGTTAACCGGAAATGTTATATAATTTGTGTTGGCGAGAACCTTATATGAATTATGATTTCTAATTCTATCTTATCAGATGATGATAATGATGACATTTTTCGAAAATGCTCAAATCATGAAGGAACTAATTACAAATAGCATAATCATTAATTCTCTATAATTTTTGTTGTCAGTGATATTAGAAGTATATTAAAAATAATATATATTAAAATATAGAATAAAATGATAATTAAATTATTAAAAATTTTGATATTAGACTAATTAGTCTCTAAAAATAAAAATATTAATTTAGTCTTCCACGATAGCAAGCGATGGACACGTAAAATCCTTCTATTAATTTATGATAAAAAATTGTTATGTAAATAACAATTTTTAGAGTGAAACTTTACTGTTTTGCTAAGATTCGTGATAAATATAGAACAGTTGATAAATGTTATATGGAATCTCAAAAAGATAATAAATATTTTATAGTCCAAAACTAAATTATTTGTATACTCAAAATAATAATATATAATTCAAAATATCTAATATATAATTTTATATTTTTAAAAAATTAAGTAATTTTTCTCTTAATACTACCATCAAAATTTCTCTCTTTCCATATATATTATTAAATAATTATTTAAAAATTCACTTCCCAATACAATTAGAAGCCGACTCTTATTGATATTCATAGTTTAAAAAGTTCTTTCAATTAATATAGTTGTTACGCAAAAATTAAAACTAATTTGAAAAGAAGATAAATAATATTCTTTTGAGTTGATTTTTAAAAAAGAATACTAATTTCGTTTAAATATGAGAATTTATCATTCTAACGAATATCTAATATAAAATTTTTAAATTAACGATTAAATACCAAAAGTTTAGTAAAAAATTATTGTGGGGTCAAATTTAATAATTTAATGGGGCAAATAAATATTATTATCATATACTACTCAAAAAAATTTTAAATTGTAGTTGGGGCGCTTGCCCCCACACCAATGCACTTAGATCCGTCCCTACATGTAACAATAGTGGAACACGTATCACAATAAATAACGAAATACATGAACAATTCTGTTTTGTTTGGATGGATTGAAAGGACATACATCATGTTTATTATTGTGGAAGGCTTCATTGATATTTTATTTTTCATTAAAGATTAATTAGTCTTTAATCGAAATTCTTGAAGATTTAATTGTCATTTTACTCTAAAATATAAAAGCACATTAAATATAAATTAAAACTACATAATAATTAATTTAGTGACTAATTTTTAATGTGTAAATATTATTTTTATTAGTTTATTGATAATAATTTATATTCTATATATATATCAATTAATTTCTTAATCAGAGATGATGAAATTAAACTTTACATGCATCATCATGTAAAATTGATAGGAAATTGATTTGAGTAGTCCCTACCAGCCACCATATACATCATTCCTATTAAAAAAGATGATATGCTTAATTGTGACCATTAATTAAACAAATAAAGTACACCTAATGGGATACATTAAAAAAAATAATAATAAGGTAAAGACAGGTACTTCAGCTCACTAATCTATTATGTGGAAAAAATTAAGGAACCCCGTTACCTAACGTGTTACTATTTCTTTCCGTATATTATTATAGCATATCCTGAAACGATTTTTTTATTATGTTTTATATAAAAAGGGAAACATTAATACCATCCACAAAGCTATAGTTTTATATGCAAAAAAGGAACAACAGGCCACAGCCTATAAGTCACGTCCAATAATATCATCACCATCAGACAAGTCGAGCCAGATGATATAATATATTAAGCCTTAATAAACTTTTGTCCAAAACGATGATTTAATTTAATTTATATATTTAATAAGAATAATTAGGGTACCTCCATCCTCCACTATTTATTATGATCCTTGCAATAGTTTAATACATTCGGATAAGGATCCAAACAGTTGACAATAATGTTAAGCCCCTAATGCTAGTTATTTTAGTATTAAGGCTAGCTTAATTAATCAATTAATTAAGTGAAAGCACAACAAATTTTAATTTTGTCTAGTGTTGAGTGATACAACACTTTGGCTTTTGTCACTATCGGTTTTTCAAATTAAAGCACAAGACACTAAGATGGATCGTGAGTGATATGTTACGCTTACCTAACTAATAACCCTAAATTAATATATATAACACTGGCCAATTCAGGAAGAACATTCCAGAATTATGTGTACTTCTTGGCTAAAATAATTAAGCTTCGGCTATAAAATTTCACTCTTTTTTTCTATCAATCCCGCTACCTTAACAATATTTCTGCCTATTTCTGCCAACTCTTATTTATAATTGTATTTAATAGAAGTGTCGTTGTAGATGTGTCTAACAAAAATATCTTTTTTATGACTGTGTTTAATAAAAGTGTCTTTATAGATATATTTTTTTAATATGTCTCTTTGT
>NC_029792.2:3659497-3668116 GCF_000816755.2 Arachis ipaensis
TCTATAAAGAAAATTAAATTGGTATTTAATTTTTAAGAAAAGTTGAGTGACCAGAAATTTTTATAACATCAACTTATAAAAATACTATAAATTTAGGGTAATTTAATTAATTTTGCGTGTAGAAGAGATCAAGCAATTATCACAAAAAGCTTATAAATAACACATGCAATGTACTAACAGTTTTGATGTGAAGTATATAAAGAGAAAAAGATGACAAAAAAGAGTGAAAAATAACTTAATAATGAGGATAATGCACAGGATCATAATACAGAAGGCAACACATAATGATGAAGAATACATGAAAGGACAAAAGGGGATAGAAAATACACCCTTAGAACACAAAAGCATGCGTGCTTATCTACAATTTTGATGTGACCCCACATTTTGTTTTGGCCTGTTTTGCCCTCAAACCCACCACACAGCTAAGCTTGAAATGGAAGAAAGCCAAAACACACAAGAAGAGGGTCCCATACACACTGGGAAGAAGATAGACACTAGCCATAACCTCATAATAGAGTTTAAGCCATAATAATTATTGAAGTTAAAGATGTGTCTGAGAAATAGTAAACTAAGGTGTGATTTTGATTAAGCGTTGCTCCTGAAGGATCCAAGAGCTTTGATTGCTGCTGCTCTAAGAATGTGTTGGTGGTAGATTGCTGCTGCTGCTGCTCCAACGAAGGGTCCAACCCAGTAAATCCACTGAAAATCAAAATAAACAATTACCACTGTTAAACAAAAAATTGCTAGCTAGGAAGTAATGTTTTTGGTTAAAAAAAAAGTTGTTCAGTATTTATTCAAATATAAAACGAAAATAAGAGTCAAATTTTAGATTTTTTTTATTTCTCTTTGATATTCTAATAAAAAAAAATCTAGGAGGCACTAACTTTATTCAATTCTAACGTATCTAATCAGTAAAAAAAGTGAGTAATTGGATGAAATTTCATACCAATCTTACACTATTAAAATTATCATTAATAACTATTTAATGACTACAAATTATAAAAGTTGATGGCCTCCTAACACTCTTCTTTCTAATAAGCTCATTATGATAAATAAATAAAGTATGTAATTGAAAGTGGAAATAATAGAGTACCTGGTCATCCCAAGCTTTATCATTGTTGAAGATAACAGCGGGTCCAAAACTCCTTGCAGGGTTAATTCCAGTACCAGTGATAGGGATAGTGGCCAAGTGAACCATGAAGACGGCGAATCCAATGGGGAGTGGTGCCAACACTGGAACATGGGAGTCCCTGGCGTTCCTCTTCGGATCAGTGGCAGAGAACACGGTGTACACAAGGACGAAGGTGCCGATGATCTCAGCACCTAGAGCAGTCCCTTTGTTATACCCGTGGCTGACGGTGTTGGCACCACCACCGTATCTGTTGTAGAACGATTTCTGAAACCCCTTCGCAAGTCCGGCACCGCAGATGGCACCGGCGCATTGCCCGATCATGTACAGCACTGTCCTTATTAGTGACAGTTTCTGCCCCACGAACAACCCGAATGTCACCGCTGGGTTGATATGTCCACCTACAACATTCATTCTTTTAGATGATCATTCATTTTTTTAGATGATCATTCGGCGCTTGAATACTTTTTATAAATTACTTTTTATATCAAATAATAGGAAGTATTATAAATTACTTTTTATATCAAACAATAGGCGGTAAGTATTATACATTACCAGAGATTCCAGCGGTGCAGTAAACAAGGATGAAGATCATGCCACCAAAGGCCCATGCAATACCCAAGATTCCAACGCCGTCACACTGATTGGTACCAGCAAGGTTTGGGTCCGTCTGGTGCTTGTAACCTATGATGGTCAAAACCGTTATATAAAGGAATAGAAGCGTTGCTACGAACTCAGCAATCACTGCTCTGTACAAAGACCACTTTTTCAGCTCCTCAAAGTCTATCAATGGCGCCGGTGGAGGGTCATTATAGTCTTTTGCACTGTACTCTCCTCCTTGCCCTTGCTCTGCTACCTCAACATCCTTCGTCATTTTCTCCCTCTCTCTCTCTTTCAATTCAATTCAATTCTGTGCTTTCAGGTTTCAGCAAAACAGGGTATTTAAGGAATCAGAGTAACAGAGCCACTACACTAGGTTAAATAATTAAACACAATTAATTAATTTCTTTGATGACATGTATTAACGTTATTTTTTTGCCGCCCTTATTAGCTTGATTTCGCTTGCATGGACCCACCTTACGCCTTAATAATTAACCCTGTGCATTGCCCTTAACTTTTCCAACGACTCTTATTAATAAAAAAAAAGTCTATAAATCAATGTTTGTTGGTTTCTGGAAATTTCTTTAGGGTTTAGGTTTATGTGCTCTGTTTCTATGGGCCAACGTAACCTTATAAAAGGGTTCCTAATAATTCAACCGCTACATGTGGTTTATATGGCCTAGCTATAGCTTGCTACTGTGGAAATTATGTAATAATTAACCGGCTTGAATGAATATGAATTCCATACGCAAGTTATTTGCAAGAAAGTAAATACAACTGTGCCTCATTTTATCTTCCACTTATTCGGGAAAGATCTTTTGAATAAAAATACAAAATCTATTTATTTGCATAAATTACACTTATCTAATACTATACTATATATTTGGATTGTCTTTAAATCAATTCATCATGTCTATATTTATCTTGCAAAATGAAAAATGAGTATTACGTTTTTACAAAATACGAAGAATATTGAATGTCATATAATTTATTTTTTTTAAAATAGAAGATATAATATGTATATACAACTATTTATGTTCTTTTTTTTTTTTACCAAAAATAGGAGATTCGAATCCGCAACCTCTTAATTGAGTATGGGGAGACTATGTCATTAAAACATCTTCTCTTATAAATTTAAATTTTTAGAAAGAACGGATTTATAATATATGGAATTAATCCTACCTACAACTTTAATTTCATACGATCTAAAATTACATCAAAAATTTATAGCAGGGGATTAGGCTAATATGGAGCTAACTCCATGGATCGGAGTGACTTTTAATCCATCTAACTTTTGCCATTTCTATGAAACTATATGAAGCAAAGCATCAAATTAAAGTTAATTAGTGGCCACGAAATATTGTCATAAAAAAATTGCAAGAGATAAACGCATATATTCTATTATTATATATGGAAGTAAAAGAAATTAAAGCTATCAATCATTGTTCTCGGCATCATTAAATATGTACGTAATTGATAATGTGATTAAAATAAGAGGAAAAGTAGTTGTCACTTTTGTTGGGTGACGAATGCTTGCCAGATGAACTTATCTGGACTCACCTAAAATTCAGATAGGTTCAGAGCAAATTCCAGAACAAACTACGGACTCATGGCCCTCGCAACTATTCTGAGCCCACCATTTCTAATTAACTAACTGCAATATGTAATAAATAATTAAGCAAAATTAAATCATAATCATGGCTAATTTTAACTGGTTTTTGGGAATCTCCTCAAATATTATTATATAAAAAAGAGACTGCATATTTAAAGTTTTTTTTTTAAAAAGAAACAAACTCAACACGCTGAGTGGAGCGTACAAGAAATACACATGGATTTTAGTAACATCTATGTCATCTCCGGCATAACCATCAACAACATGGGTTACTTTGACACCAATCCTTAGAACAACAAAACGATCTAGCAACACAATTCACTACATCTGTTGCCTTATTCTAAAAAATGGACTCGTTTTTTAAAGTTCGTGTAGGAAAAATATTAAAAGATCAATAAAATTTATTATTTTTTATTAGTAATTAATCAATAAAAAGTGTAAATTAAAAATATATTATTAGATTATTAAATTAAAAAAATTAAATTAATAATTAAAAATATTAGTAAAAAATAATATAATAAATTCTGTTGGCACTTAGAAAACATTTTGAATATGGTATTTATTAACTTATAATAAGCATTGGTTCAATTTTGTGCATGTCCCTATTTAATACATTTTCATTTTCTTTTCAGCTGTTTAAGTGCAAGATTATTACCAATAATGATTGTCAATTATATTGATAATGAATTGGCATTGTTGCTTTATAGCGTAAAAATTCAATAAGAGGTTTTTACAAATAAACTCTACATGCATGCAAATTTATACATCAGATTTGTTCAACAAATTCATGTTATTAATCAAACACGACCAGTTCCCTTCTGAGCACTTTATATCTTGTGATTAATCCTTTTCTATCGCGTGGTTAATAAAAATAATTGGTTTCATAACATGATATTCGAAGAAAAATTAAAGAATAAGGAATTATTGGACGGTGACATGATTAACAAACTACCTTTGGTCCATAATCCATTACATATTTTTTATGAAACAATTGAATACATTTCTACATAAGCGCAAGGATAAGCTAACGAAATTGAGCTATTAATTACAAACTTAATTGGAATTCAGGCACCGACCAGCGAAATTGTCATTGCCTATCTTAATCAAGGCTAGCCAAAGAAAATTTGTACAAACATTGATCATCATCTCTGGCCAACAAATGTTCGACACGTGGTGCTTTTTCAGCCACAACAACATTCTTTCATTCTATTATTTCAAAATATATATCATATTGTTCAACTACGTTCCATTCATTGATTCATAAATTTCACGCATGATATTTGAAAATATATCATAGAAAACAGATTTAAATAAACCACATATATACCAGAGTTATGCCCAATAATATTCTTGCCGGAATTTTGATTGTTATGGTATTCATCAATCATCATCATCTTCCAATTACATGTATCATTTTATCATAAAATTCTACTCAAAAGCATAGCTTGAATGGCACATTTGTTGTCCATGTCACGAGAGTAGTACTGTAGCAGTGGTTGCAAAATCAACATTAGAGAATATTTATAACAAAAGATATGTTATTTATATATATTCATCTAATTCAATCTTATAAATTGAAATAGTACTTATCTTTTTCACTGAGTATACTATGAGATATTATTTTCTGATATTTTAATGCATAAGGATTAGTGGCTGTTTTGGAATTATATGATTAGTCAGCCTGTCATCTATCACTGCATACTTATATTAGCAAAATCATGACCGACCGGAGGGCTGACGACAATTGTTTTGATATCCTAATTGTCAGGGATTAAACGTTCGCATTCCAATGGACATTTTAAAATGTTCTAAATTAATCTCCTAACTCCTTGGGATCTTTTTTTTTTTTAATTTTAGACTTTGGTAAAAAAAACTATTCCTACTGTATTTTCCAGTCACACTCGCACTTGGTCTATACCGAGTTTTAGAGGAGTACTAGGGAGCTAGCAATTTTTGTGTTTTGTAACTATCAATTGGTTATCAATAGTATTTTTAATGGCGTGAGATTACATCCAACGGTGGAAGATCACTCACTTTTCTTTTGATGGTTAAGTATTGGCCACAAAACACAAAAGTTGCTGGCCCCTAAATTTTCTCCGAATTTTAAATCTGGGTGCATCGTATTCAGAGACACATAATTTTGTCACTTGAACTAAAACATTGTTTGGATCGAGTGAATTTGAAAAAAAAAAAAATGTGAGGAGAGAAAATGGATAGAAAAGTAAGTTTTTTGTTGTTTGGATGAGAAGAGAAAATAGAAGGGAAAGAAAAAAATTAATGTGAGGTCCACTAAATTATTTTCTCTCCATAAATGAGATAAAAATGAAGAGAAATGTGACAAATATAAATAAAATTACATATTTACCCCTTATCATTAATAAATTATAATTTACATATAATATAGATAAGAGTATTAATATAATTTTATACTATTATGATTTTCTTTCTTCTCACTTTTCTTTTCATCCAAACAAAAGAAAATTTTTTCTCTATTTTTTTTTCATCTATTTTCTCTTCATCCAAACAATATATAAATAACTTTAATTTTTTTTTCTATTTTCTTTCTTCTCATTTTCTTTTTTCTTATTTTCTTTCCTATTCCCAAACAAAGCTTAAGTCTCAGCTCCGTTTTTGTCCTATTTAGTTTGTAATTAGGTTCTTTTTTCAACGTTAATTCTGTTTTAATAAAAAAACAAAAACTTAGCAAGCCGGAAAACAATAAGCAAGGATAAAGCCCAAATTATTTGAAGGTAAAGTCATCAATATTCTTAATTAAAGCTTGTTTCGGCCCAAATAATTAAAAAAAAAAAAACATCCATGCTTTGTTTTTTCGAGTTTCTGCCTTTGAATTGTTTAGGTAAATTTAACTACTACGAATGGTACACGAGTCTTGAAGGTCTAGAACAATAAAATAAAACTTAAATACATGAATTTTAACTTTGATTGAGAGATGTTCAACACATAGCACGAAGCACACTCATTTATGAGTAGCTTGGCATTGTTTTATGGTACGTTACAGCATTATTAATATGTACAACTTAATAAATGACTGATATACTAAATCATCATAGATCCAAGACAATTGCATATACAAATGCATCATCTCTGATTATTCCCATCTGCCGCTGTAATTGTTTGCGAGTCCCGTCTCGCTATTCATATTCAAATACAGAAAGAATAGGGACGCTAGAAATGGGAACTGGGCACTGCCCTTGACCTTGCAAGGATACAATGCCATTGCCAGCCCTGTCCTAACAAACAGTTCACAATTAAAGGTCGGCGCGACCATCGTCTTCACCATCAAACTCTTCAGCTCTTTCTTCGAAAATGGTCTCGAGTTTGGGAGAGTTGGAGGGCTTCCAAGGGAAATCCAGAAGCAAGGGTGCAACCTCGATCCAGGGCTGCATTTTCTGCCTGAGCTCTCTTGCCATTGAAGACAAACGTCTTACTTGAGAGGTGGCTACGGCCTCTGTTAATGGAAGCTTTTATTATTGTGTAGATCTCTCTCTAAGTCCCTGAATGAAACGAAGAGAGAGAAAGCAGAACCAAACGAGGGACTATTGAAATGTTGGCTTGAAGGATTCCTAGGGAGAGATATATTTGAAAGTGCTGTTGATTGAATTGATTTGAAATGCAATGAGAAATCAAGAGCTATATATATACACAAACGGGGAAGCAAAAACTTCGGAATGAATGGGAAAACGAGTGGCAGCGAGAACAACACGAGACTAAAAATGGCTTCAAAGCCAAGAATAGTGCAAGATCAAACAACACGAATAACGAACATTGCATCATAGAAACAAACCACGTGGACAACACAACCACCTAGTAGAAACAAATATGTTTCACCTCATTCACCATATTGTAAAATCAAGTCCAATATGCACCAATGATAAATCAATTTTAGATAATATGAGACATGTAGGATAAAAAAAAACTAGCCTTGTAAAAGACCTAGTGAAAATAACGAAATTAGAATAGCAACAATCCTCAGAGAAGGTAATACCGACTTGATCGCGGTGACAAACTCCACACAGAATTCAAATGGAGAAACATATATTATAATAGCTATTAAGAATTAAATAAAGTAGATGGTTAGGTATCATTGGATATTCATATGCTTCTAAATGGACTACTACAACTAATAAACAATAGGCACACGAATAAACGGAATATAATTATGCAATAATAAAAGAGATATGTAATAATGAACTAACAAAAACAATGCAATCCACCCTTAGAAGGAAGATACACTAAAAATAATACACATTATCCTTGTAAAACTGCATTCCACATTAAACAGGATCACAAAAATTCCTCAACATCATCTCAATTGTCAATTACCTCAAGAGTAAATTGAATTTGGAATTATCCTTCAGCAGTTTCCCAAAAATTATATCAGAAGAAAAAAAAACACTAATTAAACAGAGATAACAAAAAACAATATAGAAAAAATAAAAAAGAAATAGAAGAAAACTTCTTGATCAATCGAGAGGGATCTCAACATCTCCGTCCGTGATCTCCTCCTGCAAATCCTTTGGATCCTTCCCGTCGACGGTGCACCCGACGGAGACGCACGTGCCAAGAATCTCCTTAACGGTGCCGCTCAGCTCCTTCGCCATCGACCTTGGCCGCATAACCCTTGCAATTTCGATGACGTCATCCAGCGAGATGTTCCCGTTGTGCTTAATATTCTTCGTCTTCTTCCGGTCTCTCTCCGGCTCCTTCAAAGCCTTGATGACCAGCGCCGCCGCCGACGGAACCACCGAGACCTTAGCCTGACGGTTCTGCACGGTGAGCTTCACCGTCACTCTCAGTCCCTTCCAGTCCTTTGCTGTCTCCTTAGCAATGTCTTCTCCGATCTTCTTCGGAGAGAGACCTAGCGGACCGATCTTAGGAGCGAGCGAACTCGCCGCGCCAACCTCACCGCCGGTGACTCGGACGTAGACATCGACGACCTGCGAAGGGTCGAACTTAGGCGGCATTGTTGCTGCAGAAGAATCGAACGGCTAGGGTTTCAGAGTCAAAGAGGGAAATGAAGGCGCAACGTTTGGGAGAACTAGGGTATATATTTGACACTAGGGTTTTGCATTGACTCGTTACTGAAACTTAAAATGACTATTTTGCCACTCAAAATCACTTTGGTTTCGTTGGAATCATGCGTCTTTTGCATCAAAGATGAGGGTAAATTTGTACAATGGAATTGCAATGACGATTTTATGCGTTTTTTCTTGTGTTGAGCTTAGTGATTTTTTTTTTTTTTGGACATTGTTTTTAG
>NC_029792.2:3668130-3669481 GCF_000816755.2 Arachis ipaensis
TTCTGGGCTTGGTCCCAAAACATAAAAGGGCACTAAACACGGATCCCCGCTTGATTTTTGAAAACATGCTATGGCATAATTAGGGTTTTATATTTTGGATATAAATTATTATTTTAGTCTTAACTAAGTTGGGTTGGTATAGTAGTTAGTTTATTAGTCTGCTTAAGCAAGTGTTAGGAGTGTGAATCCTATCTTATACATTCAACAACCTATTGACCAGCGGCAAACCTTTAGATAGAGTTTTCCTTTAAATAGAGTTTCAATTCGCGACGGATTAGTCTTTAATGCTCAGATCAAATCCTAATTTGATCTCTAACATTTTAAACGTCTCATTTTAGTTTTTAAAAGTTTCAGACATTTTATTTAATTCCAAAAATCTTCAAACGGATTTAACATTGTCCCTTTGTTAAATTTGACACAAATAATTATTATATTTAAGAGTCAATAATATTTGATTTTAGTATGTAAGTAAAATTGATCTACTAAAAATCACTAATGTAAAAGCTTTTTTTTTATTATAGAGCGTTGATGATTGATTAGTAGTATTTTTTTATATATAAAAAGGACATTCAGCAAAAAAAAAGTGTTACAAAAAAATTTTGGTTATATTTTTCTAACACAAAGAGAAATATATAACTTAACAATAATATTGTTAACGTCCATATCATTTACTCCGTTAATTATTTATGTAAATTTAATGGTAAGACAATATATAACCTGTTTAAGTTTTTTTAAAACAAAAATAAAATATTTAAAACATTAAAAATTAAATTATAATTTAATCTAAATATTAAAAGTTAAAATAATATTTTACCCTTATATTTTTTTCCAAACAACAAAAGCAAGTTTTTTTTTATCTTTTTGGGATAAGAATTGTATCAAAGTATCAAGATCAAAAAATAAGAGGTGCAAGATACAAGAAGTACATAGAAGTAGATTTCAAGCAAAGTCAGATCCGAGGACCTATCAATCTAAAAGATCAATTAAATTACTATTCTGCCATATTAAAAAAATTTACATACCTAAAAAATGTAAGACTACACATCCAAAATCTGTCTTAATTGATTATTAACTATTTTATTATTGTTACCTATATTTGGGATACAAAGTGGAAAAATTTGAGGCATGATTAAGACATAAAGAATTATTTATTCATTAATGAGTCTATTAAAAGAGGTAGTCCAATAGCTGCTAACTTGCTAAGCATACACTTCACAAATTTTTATATCAAAATTTTGTAAGTTGAAATTATCAACCAAAAATCTTCTAAATACGATTCTTATATTAGATAATTTATTCTTTCATTCTCAAAGACAGAATTTTTAAAAGAAGATACAAAATAAAGTTATAC
>NC_029792.2:3669488-3680618 GCF_000816755.2 Arachis ipaensis
ATTTTTTCAGAATTTATTTAAATACGTGTGGGATGGGCGTATGGGACAATCTTAGACACTCTATCGAGATATGCCCACCACACACGTGTTATTGTTGTTTTAAGACTTGGTCCACGTACAATTGTGAGGCCATTCTACCAGGCCATTATCTATGCATTTATTATATCAAGGAAAAAAAAATTCAGATATTTGATATTGTGGATAAAAATTAAAAGACTTCAAGGTTGTAATATACTTTCATTACATTTTACAAGCAAGCAACCACATTTTCTTACTTTACACAATCAACAATATATACTATTTGGTCATTCATACATATGTTCAGTGATTTGTTTGAATTGTTGTTATTGAGGGGCACCTAACCTATATTATTGCAGATATAGTGTATGTTTGGGCGCTATTATTTTATTAAAAAATAATTTTTTTAATGAAAAATTTTTTTTATTTTTTAACATATTTGATAAATTTTTAGTAGTAAAAATAAAAGTACTAGTAAAATAAAAAAAATATTTTTTGAGAAGTTATAATTTATATCTTTTTTTAAAAGATTTTTTTCTTTAAAAAAAGATATTTTTCATGTAATAAATAAACAAAAAAGTACTTTTATATTATTATACCCAAACATAATTGATAGATAAAAAGATCTTTTTATATGAGATATCCAAACATAAAATTACTTTTACTTTTTTATAAGATTTTTTAAAAAAAAATAATTCAAAAAAAGATATTTTCTTAAAAATTCACCCAAACAAGTCCATAATATCTTATATCAATTTCCGGACATATATCATCTTATGTTTCCTAGTAGCTTATTTTGACCAATTGTGCTTTAGGTTAAATATCTGCACTATATGTTCGTTTAACCATTTGCATTTGAAAATTAATTGTTGTTTGTATTTCATAGCATAATCTTGTCTAGCTATATATTAACTTAGACACCATTTATAGTATACACTACCATACTGGGGATGATGAATGCATGTTATTAGGTTAAAAATGTTGATAAATTAGTTACAATACGTGTGGGTTGGGACTTGGGATAAGCATAAGGAGGGTGGGGGCCATTATCAACTTTCAACTACTAATGAATGCTATCATAGTTCCATACGCATAAAGCCATAGATATATCTAATAATGGTGCACTGGAATGGTGCTTTCAATCCCCATCAATTTTCTAATGAAAGGAGAGGCTATTATAAGATGCCAGTTTTCTCCATTGAGTGGTCAATTAACCATACCCCACTTTTATCACTATTTATATACATTTTATCATGTCATTATCTATCTAGCTAGCTAGCTTTAGATTATTTCAAAACACCAATCAAAGATATTAGAGGCAAAGTTATGACCACCAAACCAGCATTCTAAATAACAGGCATAATAATTACATAACCATTAATATAAGCATATTAATTATGTAAGCGATATAACCATGCTCCATTCCAGCTAGGATTTTTTTTTTTTTTTTCTGTCTTCTTCTTCATCACAGAAAAAGTGAAAATACCGAGAGAGAAATACAATACACAAAGGAAAGTAAAAAGGATATGTGTGTGTCTATCTAATTATAGATACTTTCTATAGTTTTATAGTTTTACTGAAATGATATCAAACCATTATAAATGGATGGAAATAATACTATTCATATGATCCAAATAATTAAAATTATAGCTTAAAATGGATTAATATTCTAAAACAGGAACAAATGTATTCAATAGCTAGTGGGGACAAGTAGTGTTTACAGTGGAATTTAAAAAATTATCGAGTGAGTATTCTTAATTTGAAAGGTTAGTTGTCTTTATTATAACATTAACTTTGACCCCATTCTTTAAATCTCTAACTCTGCTCCCTCTCTAATTTTTTTCTATGCTCTAGATTCCGGAGTTAATTACTACCGCTATCAATAACGGATCTAGAAAATTTTAGTACGTAATGGGGTAAAATTTATATAACATAATAATAATTTTTATAATAAAAATAATATGTATATATAAAAAATTAAATATTAAATTATTTATTAACCACTATATATCTATGTATAAATATATATATTGTTTAATTTATTTTTAATATATATTTTATACAAATAATTATTTTTATGTACATATAGCATGATTATTGTTATGATTATATTTTGTTATTATAAAATATGATTAGCCTTCAAAATATCTAATATACAAATTAAAACACTAAAATAGTAATTTAAATAATAATATATAATTTAAAATTCTATTCTTTTAGGTTTTATATTTTTAAAAAATTAAGTAATTTTTCTCTTAACACTACTATCAAAATTTCTCTCTTTCCATATATATTACTAAATAATTATTTAAAAATTCACTTCCCAACACAATTAGAAACCGACTCTTATTGATATTCATAGTTAAAAAAATTCTTTCAATTAATACAGTTGCTACGCAAAAATTAAAGCTAATTTGAAAAGAAGATAAATAATATTATTTTGAGTTGATTTAAAAAAAACACTAATTTCGTTTAAATCTGACAATTGATCATTCTAACGAATATCTAATATAAAATTTTTAAATTGACGATTAAGTACCAAAAGTTGAGTAAAAAATTATTGTGGGATCAAATATAATAATCTAATAGGGACAAAAAAATATTATTATTATATACTACTCAAAAAAATTTCAAATTATAGTGGGGCGCTTGCCCCCACACCACTACACTTGGAACCGTCCCTAACCGCTGTCCAAGCACCCACCCTACCCGCATCACTGTCGCCGATGTTGCTGTGGGGCTGCCCCTTTCTCCCCGTCAATATTACGTTAAGCCTCTTCAATGCCTGTGTCGCTGCCGTTTAACCTTTCTCCTTGCGTCGTTGCTCCATTGTCCGTGTCTGACAATTTGTTCTGCATTTCTCTTGGCCGATGTCTGTTGCCACTCCGTTATCGTCTCTCATCACTCCATCATCGTCTCTCGAGTGTCGAGTCCATCTCTCCAGTTTTCAGCATGGTTATGAAAATCAGATCGAACCGGCTAGACAAATCAGTCGAACCGGAAACTGGCGATGTAAATGGTCTGGTCCAGTGATTAAAACTGCCAAATCAAAAATCGTTTGAAAACTGTTGAATCGACCAGTTGGACCAGACTGGGAACCGATCAGCTACTTATAAACGATATCGTTTTGAGTTTTTTTTTTTTAATGGTCACCCACCCCCTTCCCCCAACACCCCCCTTCGTGACTTATTCAGAATTAGAAAAGCAAAGCTTCAAAGTTCAAAAATTAGGGTTCTAAGTTCTAACAAAAAATTAGGGTTCTGTCGGCGCCTCCGCGACCTCCTCCTTCTCCATGTCCTGAATCTAGCCCTTCTCTTGTAGCTCGACACGTCGTTCCCATCCTCCCGTGGCTTCTCTGGTTGAGGGTTGGAGCTGCTTGCTGTCGTGTCCCCGTCATTTCGCCGCTCGCCATCGCCTTGCTTCTCGCCATCGTCTTGCTTCTCGTCATCGTGCTCACATAGAGAAAGAATCATCGCAAGCACCGTCGTTTCCTCCTTCTCTCGGTCAAGCTGTCATCTGCTTCTCAGGTGTGCCGTTGTCTGCTTCTCAGCTGTCCTACTCGTCAAGGTCCTTGTCGTCTGCGACCTTCAGTCACGCCGCGTCTTCTATCTTAGGGTTTGTAGCTTTCTTCTTTTAATTTTTTGTGTGTTTTGAAAATTTCTGATGTGTTAAATTTATTTTTCTGTTTGGTTCTGCTATGCTACTGTTTTATATGTGTTGTGATTTTATTATTTTAATTTACTGATTATTGATTATTGAATATGATGTGATTATTGATTAGCTTTGGTTCTTCCATGCTGTTGTTTTGTGTGTCATCGTGTTGCTGATTGTTCTAGATTTTCGAATGTGAAATCATTGATTTTGTGTTGTTATGCTGTTGCTACTATGTTTTTATTTTTGTTGCTAATTGTTCTTGATTTTTTAATGTGAAATTATTGATTTTGTGTTGTTATGCTGCTGTTGCTGGTTTTTTAGGGTGCTTATCTGTTGTTTTTTTATTTTTGTTGCTGATTGTTCTTGACATTAAAATTTGTGAAGCTGTTGAGGACTTGAAACTTGACTCTTTGGTAATGGGTAGCAGAGGCTTTGGTGCAATTCAAAGGTACTGACTTTACTATTTATCGAAAATCTCTATGCTTAATACTATTTTGTTTTCATTGAGAACAAGTTACTGATAAACATATTGATTGCAGAGTATTGTTGGGGAGTGTTACAAATTATGTAACTACAAATGCAACTTGTCCTGTAACAATTGTCAAAGACTCTACCTCTTTTACCGCTTGATCATGTTGTTGCCCTCTACTGGTAGTATTTTTAGTTTTTATAAATAAATAAGCTTTGTGTTGAACTGCACATACATGATTCAGTGTGTCTTATTGGAACCAGAATTTTGTTACTAGAATGATGTATATTGTCTTTAGTTTATTATTATAAAGTGACCACCATTCACATGAATTTGTTTACCATCTAAGGTTCTCAGTTATCTTCTTATTAAAGTTATTATAACTTTTTGGTTACTGAATGTTCTCTTGTCTTGTTTACTATTTAACTTTTTGAGTTTGTATTTTGATAAGATCATATAACTTTGGTTGATGATGTTTTATGTAGTGTTTTAAATTTGAAAAATATTTTAAGATTTATATTAGATTATAATTATATTTTAGGATGTTTATTTATAATTTGTTTATTATTTTATTTTAAAACAATTTTTATGGTTGATTTACGGTTGGACCGATTCGACAAATAAACAAGTGAACCAGCGACTAGAACGGTTCGATGACTGGTCCTGTTCTCAGAACTTTGGTTTCCAGTCACTTCAGGCACCGGGCACCTCTTCAGTCTTCAGCCTCTCAAGTCTCTTCGTCCCTGCTGCCTGTTGGGGGCATCTGTTAAAACTGGTACCAATAGAATGCTCCCCACAGCACTCGGTAAAACAAAAAATAAACTGAACAGGTTACCCTATAGGCAAACTACTCTCAACTGGAATTTATTGAATGGAAATGCAGAAATTACAATAGAATAGAAAAATGATAACAGAGGAATTTCGAGAGTCCTCTTCTCTTCTAGCCTAGGCCTTTCCAAATCTTTTCCTGCCTCAATACCTATTCTGTTCCTTCTTTTATTGCCTCACCCTCTCTCTAATCGAAATCTTCACAATCATGCAGTTTCCTGATTCTCCTCTGATTGATTCAATCAGTTATTGCCTCCTAAAATCATGTAGTCCCTGATTCTCCTCTAACTGATTCAATCAATTATTGCTTCCTAAAATAAATCAGTTATTTAAATCAGTTATTCCTCCATTTCCTTTATTATTTCGTCTAGAATAATGATAAGGTAAAAGGATTATTATCTTCCCTTTTTTAGCTGCCTACACTGCTGACTCAACATTCTCCTCAGGGTATGTAACAATAGCCTCCCCTTGAAGCATCACCTTGTCCTCAAGGTGAAAGGAGGGAAAACTGGCCTGGATTTCTCTTGCTGCCTCCCAAGAATTTTCAAATTCAGGGAGGTCCTTTCACTTGATCAAAACCTCCAGGTTCCCATCAACATTCTTTCTAACAGCCAATACATCTTCAGGTTCTGCTTGCAGTACATACTCCTCAATCAAGGCTGTTGGTAGGGGCTGAACCTAAGTGCTGGGGTTTACACATTTCTTCAACAAGGAGACATGAAAAACTGGATGCACTCTTGCATTGGGGAGAAGCTTCAGCTTATAAGCAACTTGTCCAATTTTCTCTAGAATTTCATAGGGACCATAGAATCTAGCACTCAGCTGTTGGTTTACTCTTCGGGCCAGTGTCTTCATCCGGTAGGGTTGCAGCTTGAGATATACATGTTCTCCTGGTTCAAAAAACACTTCTTGCCTCTTACGATCTGCATATGTTTTCATCTGGTTCTGCTCCCTTTCTAGCTGGAACCGCAGCTCGTCCAGCATCTGATTGCGTTCCCCCATTAGAACTCTAACTTCCTCAACCGCAGCCTCTCCCCCTCCTCTCAACAGCACGGGAGGTTCTCTCCCGTAGAGTGCCTTAAATGGAGTCATTTTGATGGAGACATGATAATTGGTATTAACCAATATTCAGCCCAACTCAACCAGCGAGGCCACTGCGTTGGTTTAGAACCTGTGAAGCATCGAAGATAGGTCTCCACGCACTTGTTCACCATTTCACTTTGACCATCAGTTTGCGGGTGATGGGCCGAACTCATTTTTAGCGCTGTGCCTGCTGCCTTAAAAATTTCAGACCATAAAGCACTCATGAGGAGTCTATCTCGGTCGGAAATAATGGAACTTGGGAAACCATGAAGCCTCACAACCTCCTTCATGAACAGCTCAGCCACTTCATTGGCTGTGTATGGGTGAGAAAGGGGGAAAATGTGCATATTTGGTCAATCTATCCACCACCACAAAGATGGTGTCTTTCCCGGCAGCTTTCGGAAGCCCACCAATGAAATCCTTGGAAATATCCGACCAAACATTGGTCAGAATTGGAAGTGGTTGCAACAGGCCGGCTGGTGATAAAGTGGAGTGTTTGTTCCTCTGGCACACCTCACATTGCTTCCCATATTACATGATAGTCCCCTTCATTCCTTCCTAAAACAAAACTCCTGATATCCTCTTGTACGTTCTAAAGAACCCGGAATGCCCTCCTATCTTCGAATCATGGAATTCTTGGAGGAATTTAGGAATCCATTTGGAATGCTTCGAAATGACTGACCGGCCATGGTACAGCAGCCTCCCATTGCGCCATTCATACCCAACTGCTGTTTCTCTCCCCTGAATCAAGTCTTGGATAATCCCTTGTAGCTTGGGATCTTGCTGGACTTCTTTCTCTGTGCCTTCACAATTTGCCGTGAACACTACTGAAACTGCTGCAAACTGAAAGTTTCTGGAGAGTGCATCAGCCACTCGATTATCACTTCCCGCCTTGTATTTGATCTTAAAGTCGTACCCGAGCAGCTTAGTTATCCATTTTTGCTGTTCTTCTCCACCAATCCTCTGATCAAGCAAAAATTTGAAGCTTTTTTTATCCATGTAAACCGTGAATCGCTGTCCTAAGAGGTAATGTCTCCACCTTTGGATGGCCAACACGATGGCCATCAGCTCCCTCTCATAAGCGGATTTGGCTTGGGCCCTCTCTGAGAGTTTCTGGCTCATAAATGCTATGGGTCTGCCCTCTTGTAACAGCACCGCCTCAATTCCTTTTCCAGAAGCATCGGTCTATAAAGCAAATGGCTTGGAAAAAGATGGAATGGCTAATACCGGCACGGTCACCATGGCCTTCTTCAATTGTTCAAAGGCTGCTTGCACGTCACTTCCCCATCGGAAACAGTCTTTCTTCAACAGCTGCGTGAGAGGCCAGGCTATGGCCCCGTAGTTCTTCACAAACCGGCAGTAGTATCCGATCAGCCCCAAAAAACCATGCAACCCTTTTAAGTCCTTCGGAATAGGCCAATCTACCATGTCTTGTATTTTCTGAGGGTCTGCAGCCACCCCTTTGTTGGAAATCACATGCCCTAAGTAATCAATCTTCTCTTGGGCGAATTTGCACTTCTTCTTGTTGAGGAAGAGTTTATGACTCTGGAGGACCTTGAATATTTGTCACAAGTGATCCCAATGATCCTCTAAACTGCTACTATAAACAAGAATATTGTCAAAAAATACCAGAATAAATTTCCTTAGGAAAGGCCTCAGTACCTAGTTCATGAGTGCCTGAAAAGTGAAAAGGGCGTTGGTAAGTCCAAAGGACATCACCATGAACTCATAATGGCCCTCATGAGTTCGGAATGCTGTCTTGGGAATGTCCTCTTCCCGCATGCGAATCTGGTGGTATCCCAATTTAAGGTCAAGCTTCGAAAACACCCTTGCTTCTCCCACCTCATCCAACAACTCTTCTATTATCAGAATGGGAAACTTGTCAGCCACCGTGATCCGGTTCAAGGCCCTGTAGTCTATGCAAAACCGCCAACCTCCATCCTTCTTCTTGACTAAAATGACTGTACTCGAGAACGGGCTGTTGCTGAGCCTAATTATTCCCGAGCTCAACATCTCCTCTACTATTTTCTCAATCTCGGTCTTCTGGTAATGGGGATAATGGTATGGCCTAATGTGAGGAATTGATGATCCTTCCTTCAAGATTATAGCATGATCTTGTTCTCTCTTGGGAGGTAGGCCCTCTAGTGTGCTAAATAAGTCCCCAAAAGATTGCAGAAATTGCTCAACATCTCCAGAAAAGGGTTCTGCAGGTTGGGTTTCAGTGGATGCCAGGACAGGGGTGATGACAAAACCTTCTTCTTGATTCTTTAGTGCTTGCAAGGTAGTCTTCCAAGAGGCCTTACTTCTGCTTAGTGAAGGATCTCCCTGCAAATGGAATTTCTTATCTCCTTGCTTCCAGCTCAACGTTAATTCATTATAATCCCCCATAAATTTTCCCAAGCTGGCCAGTCATCCTGCTCCCAAAACGACCTCTGAACAGCCCAGTTTCATCACAAAAAGACTCTGAATAATTGGAATTCCTTGAATAGTCACCTATAGTTCCTCACAGCCCTCATGTCCCCTTTCTATGGCACCATTCCCTACATCTACTCAAAATTCTCGTACTCTTTTCACTGGCAGGGACAGCCGCCTAACCACCTCGGTGGCTATGAAGTTTGCCGACGCCCCAGGGTCTATGAGCACCATCACTTCCTGACCCAAAATCGCCCCTCTCACCTTGAAAGTTTTGTGTGTTGTCAATCCCCAAAAACTGTAGGAAGACAACTGCAGTTCAACTCCTTTGGGTTCCTCCACTGGCACTTCCGACCTCCCATCCTCCTGCTCGGCTTCGTGGTCTTCTTCTTCTTCTTCAATCAACAAAATCTTGTAGTGTTTCATAGGACAGACATGGGTCGGTCCCCACTTCTCTCCACAGCGGAAACATAAGCCTTTCCGCTGTCGCTCTGCCCACTCCTCGTCGAAGAGTCACCGCGTTCCACTGCCTCTGGTCCCAGAGGATGACGCCGCGCCGCCTCCCCCAACCGAGCTCGAGTTAGTGCTAGCTCGTGTGATCGAAGGGGCTCGGTTGGTGTTGGGTCCCGATTCCACTCTCACTCCGCTTCTGGTTTCATGTAAGTTGGGTCGAGTCCATTTAGGATTTTTTTGAAATCCCATGCTGATAGATCCGGGTCCCCCCGACCCACCTCCTTTGGATCCTCCTTCTCCTTTTCTGCCTGTCGGGTTCACTCCGGAATCCTGCCAGGCACGATTTCTCCACTCAATTGCCATGGCTCTATCCATCAACGCCGGCAGATTATCAAAGCTTGCCACGTCCAGTTCTGCCTGAATCTCCCTTCTAAGGCCGTTCACAAAAATACACATGAGAGTCTCCGCCCCGAGGTTTCGTTGTGTCCTGGCCGCTGCTTCAAAATCTCTCCGGTACTATGCGACGTCTCCGACTTGGCGCACCTCTAACAGCGAAGCCATTGGGTTAAGAGCTGCTTCGGGTTGGAACCTCTTTAGGAGGTATTGCTTGAACCTCATCCAGGTATGAAAAGGAGTGTGCTCTTCTCACCATTCGAACCAAGTGAGGGCCTCCCCTTCCAAAGCCATTGTTGCAAAATTCAGCCTCTGCGCCAGAACTACTCCGATTACCCTGAAGTAGCGTTCCATTCTCACCAACCAGCCATTCGGATCCTCCCCCGAGAATACCAGTAAGTCAAGCTCTCGAATTGGTTCGAATCTCCTCTGCCCTTCGTCTCCTGCACCGTTCCCTTCTACCCCTTCGTCATCTTGCTCGTTCCTTCCACCGTCATTTCCTCCTCCAGTGTCGTTGGCACCAGCGCCTCTACCTTGGTGCTGTTGAGGTAGCAACTCCCTCATTTGTCTCAACATATTTGCTGAGAATGCCTCCAAGGATCGTTGTTGAGCTTCCTGTAATTCTTCAATCCGTTTCTCCACCGCCTCCAACCTTGACTCCATGGCAGCTCGCGTGGACACCATACACAGAACCAACAGAATGCTCCCCACAGCACTCGGTAAAACAAAAAACAAACTGAACAGGTTACCGTATAAGCAAACTTCTCTCAGCTGGAATTTATTGAATGGAAATGCAGAAATTACAATAGAATAGAAAAATGATAACAGAGAAATTTCGAGAGTCCTCTTCTCTCCTAGCCTAGGCCTTTCCAAATCTTTTGCTGCCTTAATACCTATTTCGTTCCTTCTTTTATTGCCTCACCCTCTCTCTAATCGAAATCTTCACAATCATGCAGTTTTCTGATTCTCCTCTGATTGATTCAATCAGTTATTGCCTCCTAAAATCATGCAGTCTCTGATTCTCCTCTAACTGATTCAATCAGTTATTGCTTTCTAAAATAAATCAGTTATTTAAATCAGTTATTCCTCCCTTTCCTTTATTATTTCGTCTAGAATAATGACAAGGTAAAGGGATTATTATCTTCCCTTTTTTAGCTGCCTGCACTGCTGACTCAGCATTCTCCTCAGGGTATGTAACAGCGTCCCACCGTTGTTGACTACTGGTTGCTGCCTTATAGAGTCTTGGACTCTTCACTCTTAGTAGTTGATAGTTAGTACATTCACTTCTCTGCTTGCTTCATTGCTTGGATTTGGCATATTATTTAGTAAAATTTGATTTTATATTATTTAGTAATAAGAATTATTTGATTTTGACAAAGATTGTATAAATTGTGATATTATTTTTTGTTGTTGTTTGAATAATTAAATGACTTATATTTGTGTGTATTAACGTATAACTGAATTAGGTTATTACTCTTTGTTACAGCTGAAAATTAATTTAAATGACTTGTAGAGTGAGTCTTCTTATTAGAAGATGCTATGAGATGAGAAATAATGTGGGGTAATCATTTTTTAGGTTCATTGCAATCAATTGGTGGCTTGCACCTTGGTACCTTAGGGGTACTACAGCATCTACATTCTTGCTTTTTTTATTATTTACATTCTTAATTTGATATTAGATTATTATGTATTTTTTTGATTGTTTGGTTTATGTTTTGTATTTATAATTTTATATTGTACTTTTAAATTTGTATGAAATTATGAATTATTTTTATTAATCAATTAACTTAGGTTTATAAATTTATTTTTTTAGTAATGGA
>NC_029792.2:3680660-3683665 GCF_000816755.2 Arachis ipaensis
ATTATATTTTATAATACTATAGTACAATTATAAAAATTATTATTATATTATGTATATTTTACTCTCACTATAAAAAAAATTCTAGATTCGTCACTGTTCTCAAATGAGTCCAATAAAATATGTGCAGACTAAAGGAGATAATTCTAAAAACTACCCGATTGAGATAATCGACCTACTCAAAATACGGATACTGCAAACTTGAGCTCGACCTAATTTGGAGAGCAAGTCATTACTTCTCCTTTTCCATTACTTTGTTAAAAACCACATGAAGACATCCATATAAAGTGGGCTAACTTCTCACGCAATAAGAGAAAAAATCACTTACTATTTTCAGAAAAAAAAATTCAGTAAATGATGACCAAATCATCACCATTCTCTATAATTATGAATTATCCCATCACACTTAGGTATTTTTCAATTTCAATTATCATAAATCTGTTTAAATTTTTACTAACTTAGCTCGCAACTATTATCTCAAAATTGACATGAAAGTACTCTCAACACTCTTATTATTACCTCCAACTTCTTTCACGAAAGCCCAAATTACTTATAGTTTGTTTTAGGTACGTCTTATAACAGATAGCAAACCCACTTCTTTTACATAAATTTGTTTTTAGCGAGTATACAGAAAGAAAAACAATTTTAATTTTAAAATTCATTTTGTAGCATAAAAAAAATAGTTTTTATAATCTTATTTGACATACAATATCTGAGAAAATAAGAGGGAGATTAGACTCCAGTAAAAATTTTACTGATCATTACTCATATGATTAGCCATCGTCGAATCACTCGAGATTGGTCTTGGAATGAGAACAAAGAGAAGAGCCTAAAGCAGAACCAAAATCAATTCTAATCATACAAAACTAATTTTTAACGAACTAGTTTACATTATAAATGTAGTTTTGTTTGGCTTTTAAATTTAAAAAACTAGTTAATTTTAAATGGTTTGATGTAATTTCAATTTGGTTTGGTTTAAATTTATATTTTTGAACACTTCTATACACGCACATGGACATTAATTTTGGCTGTAGACTAATATCCTTGAGTTTTGAGGGAGTATTCCAAGACATTAAATAAAAAACACTTGGTTGCGAACTTTTATATTATTAAGACCTAATTAAAGAACAAATTAATTACTAAAATTTATAGAATATATAATCATATCTAGATCATATTATATTAAATAACTCTTAAATAATTTAAAAATTATGTAGTATATATATTTTTGCTAATTAATAATATGCCGTGTAATATAACTTAATTTGAAGAAATATCTGTTTAATTTGCCTTACCCTATGTAGTTTTAGTGCCTTGAAAATGAATTAAATACAAAATTCTGGTTGTTGTTGGAATGTTGGCTATATGGGTAACTTTAATACCTCACATATTATATCAGAAAACCTTAATATATAATAGCATGCTGTTGCAACTTTATGGCGCGAAAAATAAAGGCTACATAACAATATGCATTAACTAAACAGCAATATAATATATCCCCAGTATTAATTAAAGTGCACACCTGAGGACTTAAAAGGAGCAAGAGAGGGAGATAAAACAGTTTGATAGTTTGCAAATTAAATCATTAATTTAAATGTGTTACTCCCATCCGGAACCCAAAAGATTAGTTTATTACCATTGACTTTTTAAGGGAGGTAAATTAAGATTTCAACATATTGGATGAACTTTTATTGATATAGTAGACCAAACATATATACTTCAACATGATTATACATGAAATAGGATCTGTAACAGTTTTAAATTGAATAAATTACATAAGTGATATTATATAATAATGGCGTACTTCTCATACTATTTTTCTCCATACTTAGATTACATTACTCTTAGTCCTCTTCTATTTTGTTAAATATGTTGTTAATGTAGTTCAATTATATTTAACTTTAATATTATAATAATTTTAGAGGTTTTTTTTTTGTTGGGCGGCGAGCTAGGCGAGACACTCTGAGTGCACTTACTTGCAATTTAAAAAAAAAATATATATAGGGAGCTAATGACCTAAACGTACAATGTGTATAATGGAGGTTTAGGAAGTATTAGAAATATGACAATTAGGGTGTGTGTGGTCGGAGGAATCATAAATAATTCCTAGGAATTTTAAGATGAGAATATCATATTCTCATATTTGGTTCAAAGTTTAAAAAACTATTCCTAAGCAAGTTTGATTCCAAAGAATCAAAATACCATCATTTCAATTCCCATATTCTCCTTGGATATTTTTAATTCCCATGGGAATGGAATCTTTGTAACAAAGTAATACTTGAACCACACACACTTAGTGTTATATTGTTCTGTGAGGTTATATTTTGGGATGAGTGGTTTCATGAGATGGTATTAGAGTTGTAGATTCGAAAGGTCAAAAGTTTAATTCTTGGTGAATCTCAAAACCAGCTTAAATTTTTGGAATGAGTGGTTTTATGACATGAGATGTTTATTATCCATGATATCCGAATGAGATGTTTATTTTACTCCTGGACCAAAAATTTAGTCTATTGTACACTTAGGCCATTAGCTTCCTAACAGTACTAAAAAAAATCACCAAAAGTAAAATGTTAGTGGACATCTATGCCATTATATATTTAGGCTTTAGGAATTAGGAAATCGTTTACAATACTAATATATATTCCCACACTTGCTTTATTTATTGCAACTCAATTTGTGAGGCGCCTAAATTTAGAGTGGGTTAGATACTTTAAACTTTAATTACTATATGTATTAGGTGGGCATGTCACATTAAAGTTTACATATGTTATATAATTCTTATTATTATGAGAATCGGAATCAAAATTAGGACACGGTTGCAAGATGGCCGATAATTATTAATTGTACAAGTGAAGCTTTATATGTTAATTAAGAACAATGAACTCAAGTTGCTAGCTACAAATGAAATGGCAGAACATGTTTTTCATCTTACATGATTGTACGATATATCATATGAAAAATATTTAGGAGATAAAAATATTAAAACTATTTTATTTTATATTTTTAAT
>NC_029792.2:3684269-3688897 GCF_000816755.2 Arachis ipaensis
GATATTATTAACTATACCTGATGCCAAATAGCCAATTATGTAATTATCATATTAACAATAAATTTTTGTTATTTTTTATTGAAAAAAAAGTGTGCATAATGCATATGAAAATATATAATTTGATTGGATTTAATTAAAAAGTAGTTGGCTGTCTAATATTTTTATAAGTAACCACTTCTATTTATTTTATAATAAGTCAAGGAAAAATTGTATAAAACTATGTAAAAGATCAATATTGTGAAAGAAAAAATATTGAGTCAATTAGGTTATATTTGTTTTTGAAAATAGTATAAAATAAGACATTAAAAATAAGATATAAATAATAAAACACAAAATTTTATATTTTTATATTTTGTTTAATAATAAATTAAAATAAATTATGAAAGTTTAATTTATTTTTATTTTTTTATTAAAAAATTTGAAACAAAAAATATAATAATAAAAAATAAACAAAAATAATAAAAAAATAAATGACATTTTTTGTTAATATTTTTTTATTTTTTCTATTAAAATAGATACAAAATATACTAATTTAATATAAATACATCATTTTTATTTATATTTTATCTATCAAACATAATTTTATATTTCTTTGTCTGTCTCAATAATCTGTCTTCTCTGTAAACAAACACGGTCATAAGATTTTTATTTTTAGAAAGAAAAAAGAAAAAAAAGAATGAGCGAGTAAATTGTAAATTGCATTGACCTGGAAATTCTCTTACCGAAAACAAACTACCCCAAATGTGAGGGCCTGTTGGTAATTTAGCACACACCAATCCAGTAGCTTAGTTACAGCTTCAGCTACTCAGAAGAATGCCTTATCCACAACGCTAATGTAAATGCGACCTAACTTTCTCTTTCTCTCTCTCTCTTTCTTTTCTTAACTCCATTCATTAATCACTTTCTTTTTCTTTTTTCTTTTTCATTTTTTTTCTTTTCCAAAAAAGCAAACGAAGCTTTATAAAAGCACTTCCCAAGGAACCGAAACAGAGTTAAGACCCGCACCGAAGAAATCAAAGAAGAAGAAGAACCTCTTCGCTCTCACCGCTGAAAACTGAAAACCCAGCCAAAATAAAACCCTCTTAATTTGATCAGAATCGGAAAAAAAAAAGGTTTGACATGGCGACAGGTAAAGGCCACATTGCTAGGTCAAGCTACCGCTTCCTCCCTTCTTCCATTGACAGGGACACTTTCACCGATTCCGCCTTCGAGTTCGACGAGTCAGACCTTTACAGTAACTCGGCCCGAGCCAACTCGCCCGAGTTTCGCAAAACCGTTCGCGCATCATCCAGACTGTCCAGCAAGAGCAAGTCATCGTCTGCGTCGTCGTACTCCGGTGGTCGACCGGCGTCGGTGCCGATGAACGTGCCGGACTGGTCGAAGATCCTTGGGCAAGAGTACAGGGAGAATCGGAGGAGGGAGGTTGAGGAAGACGACGATGCTGAGACCGACGACGGTTGCGAAGCTAGGGTTCCGCCGCATGAGTTTCTGGCGAGGACGAGGATGGCTTCGTTTTCGGTGCACGAAGGAATCGGTAGAACTCTCAAAGGCCGTGATCTCAGTAGGGTCCGAAACGCAATTTGGGCCAAAACCGGGTTTGAGGACTAAACCCGATCACGCCCCGAGTTGACTTCGAGAACAGGACCATATAATTTGGTAAACGGTAAACCACCACTCGCGGAAAATTTTCTTTTCTTTTCCTTTTTTCTTCTTTCAAATTTTTTGTTTCATTTTTCTTTGACAGAGAGTTCTACAAATTGGCAGGTTTGTTAGCTTTTCCATTTTTTACTTTTTTTTTTTTTTGGTTTTTAGATGGAGAGGAAATGGAAATGAGGTTCAATTTGTTAAACGGATATCTGATATTTTAATTTTCAATTAATTTTGCTTTAGGAGCTTTTGTTCTGATTTCTATGGTTCTTTTTCCTGCACTACTAGATTTCTATTTTTTATTTTTTACAAATCAATTTTATGTGGTTAAGTTTCATTTGATTCAGCATTTCGCATTCGTACTAAAATCAAAATCTAAAACGGTGGAAATGGTGGGGCCATGGTAGTAGCAGTAGTTCAATGATTGGTGGGGTTTGGGTTCTAATGTGGTTGGGTTTAGGTTGGACGTTGGAGGCTAAAAAGCTAAGCCTATGAGCCTGTGTCCGACAATTCATAGAATATAAAACATATATCAAAACTAAATTGGATTAGTTTATCGGACAGATCATTATTCCATTTAAATAAGTGTCTAAAGTTCCAATTCAATTTTGTGTATATAGCAACTCCTTGATTAGGGACTGACGGATTAATTTTGGTCGAAGAGGATATCGGAAAAAAAAAAAACATATATCAAAATTTAAAAGTACCCATATTAGTTGTCAAATTATTATTTTTGTTTAAATAGTGGACATTAGTTATAATATATCATATATTCACAACGAGGATTGTGTGAGATGCAACCTGCTATAAAGTAAACTAGTTATTTGAGATGCAAGTGCAATACAGATCATCCATCTTTTGATCAGGATTAATGTTATTTTTATATATGAATGAGTGGTGATTACTCTAATGGTTTATTCCAATTTTATCAACTTTGACAACAATACCAATGAATGCTAATTTCAATTTTCAAATGTGAAATTGTACTAGAGACTAGAGAGTGGCTTTGATAAAAGTAGTATTAGTATTGGGAAAATGCAATAAGAATAAAGCACGTATAAGCAAAAATTAAAGGATAGAGATTGTGAGTTGGTCTTTTTATCGAGAAGTCCTTTGGGTTCAATTTCGATGTGGGGGGCCAACTGCATAATTAGTGACTGACTAAGTTGATAGGTGACTGTCAAATAGGGTATAAAATGTGACAAGAAATTGTATAAGATTGGTGAAGTTTCTTTAGAACAAGGATATTTGGGATAGATTAAATTTATCAGCAATAGTCATAGTCTAAGACCTGTCCAAAAATTTAAAATAAAGAAAGGGTCTAAGAAGCGAGAACTAGATAAAATTAATATTTAATACATGGACAAGATGGTGTGGTGAATTGGGTAATGTCAACATCATAAGAACAGTATTAAACTGATATTTTTGGCATCAGGACAACAACTTCATAGCTACTAAGAAACACTATCTTTCGTTAATAATTTTGGTTGACTGAACGGAATGATACTTCTTTGGTTATGTAACTTCTTTGTTCAATGAATGTTATCAGGATGTGCCATTTCAGGTTTTGTAGTCTTATACTTTTTAAATTATAAATAGAAATCGCTGGAGGAGTTGAAATCTGATGAAGCATATTGACTCAAAAAATTACACAACTGATAGCAAGAATCAAACGCAGGCTGTTACGGTCAAAGACTGTGAGCTACATTGACTGGGCCTGAAGGCCCATTACATGATTTGATTTTGGTCAACCAGCTTTACACAGAGCTGGATAAAGTAACTTAAAACACGAGGTGGTCGCTTCCATTATTGACCTTGAACGGATCTAAAGCAAAGCATCGGAAGCAATTGTAGCTACCATAATCTCAACTCTCCTAGTCATTCCTGCCACAACACAACTACTAACAATGTAGCATCTTGCATATGACACTTGAAATTTTTCCAATAGTATATTTGTTGGTCTCCATACAGTTGCAACCGGATTTGAAACATGGGTTTGTTTATTCCATATTGTGGAATAAAGATCTAGGATTATGAGTTGTCTAATCAATCTGATAAAATTATGTATTATTATTATTTATGTCAAAGCTTCAAGTAATGAGTAATGTTTTATGTATTTATTTTGTAACTTGTATCGTAAGTCAAGTTGATGTACATTTTTTTATTGCTAAATAACTATTGAACATCTCATGTAATTTTACACTTCATGTAGCAGGAAAAACAATATATTTTTACTATGTATAAGAATAAGATAGTAAATACAAAATATCACATACTATATAAGGTAAGAGAAAATAAGACCAATTAAAACTCGTAATCAATAATAATGCAAACAGCTCAGAATGTATTGGGCTTTTTGGCAACAGAAATAAGCAGGCCAGATTATCAGGACAAAAATCTATTGGGCCAGAACATCGTTTGGGTCCTGAGCTGACTCCAACACTGAAGAAGAGAATCAACTGTTTACAGTGTCAGCCAAACACAAAGCTACAAACACTGAACCCAGCACGTTGCCATGAGAAGCCGAATCACGAAGCCAACAACACAGCCGTAACTTCTTTTACATCCGATTCCAAAATATCGAAATTCTCGCTCCAATCTACTCAGAATCGAATCTGCAATTTGCAATGAGTGAGATCACTTCACCTTCGCCGGAAATTCAATCCAATTCGAGTTCTGCTAGCTCTGATAACGACCCTGACCCTCCCATCCACCTCCAGTTGCCTCCTCTCTCGTACTCCCTCTTCGACGCTGAACCCTCCGAACCAAACGGCGTCGTTCACGGATCCGCTTCTTCTGAACCTCCAAAACCCTCGCAGTCGCACGAGGTTGTGATTCGCGGCTCCTCCGAACCTGCCAGCCCTAGCAGCAGCGGTTACGCCGGGGAAAGAGGCAGCAGCAGCGCCACCAGCATCTCCGCTGCCGATGACCTAACTCACCACGAAATTGAGGAGCTCAGCATCCACGATGATCCCCTCCCT